>NW_025727648.1:900000-1018226 GCF_021461385.2 Schistocerca piceifrons
CTTAGATTAAGAGTCTCATGCTCTACCGACTGAGCTAGCCGGGCTCCACAGAACGCGTTACGAGCCATACAGTATTTATGCGACCTGCGACCATCTATGGAAGATCCTTTTGACTACAGCTTATTTCCTGCTGCCACAAATGAGCTACAATCCTATTCAATGGAAAATTGTCTCCGAAAGGCATCAAATCTACTTGAAATGATACGTGGCTATCAGCACCATTATTCAACACACATGCTCGACAGTGCGCAGACGCCTGTGGCGTAGCTCTTGGGTCCTGAGTCAGATGCAGTAGTTCGAAAAGAACTCTCCTGATCGGCACTGTGCCGAAAATTTCGCTACACAACCCCTTTGTCTTGCTTGAGCTTCAGGTAGGCGCCGGTTTGCAGCCAGGAAGCGGACAGCAGCAACTTTCAACTAATTTTGTACTACTCAAACAACACAGTAAAACAGCATGCAACTTTTGCAGAACTGGAAAAGCTCGACCGTGACAGGATTCGAACCTGCAATCTTCGGATCCGAAGTCCGACGCCTTATCCATTAGGCCACACGGTCACTGGCGCAATATGCTTCCCCACACACACCTCATTTTCGCCATTTGTACGCTTGCCGGAATGAATTTCCCATCTTTGACGCAATCCTCCATCTCCAATTTCAGTACTAAAAAGGCGACGCTACTTCTTGCTGTGTCCCATCGCAAGTTACATTCAAGCCCTTATGACGCTGATCAAACAAGAGGTTGCAAATCAGCTTCAATCGCTTACTGCCATCTCTGTCGGTTGCAGAAGGTACCTCACCCTATGTCATACAATGGCGAGTTGCCGCTGTTACCAAAGCGCCGACGACGACGACGACGACGACGACGACGACGACAACCGCGAGGGTCTCTACCAGGGGTAGAAAATACATCACAAGAACTAAGTATTTCACGTCGGCATTCTCCGGAGACTGCCAAAAGCAACAGTTTCCGGTGCCTACTTTAATAGCACCATTCGCACTATTCTTTTGCGAGAGCAATTCTTAAATACCGCACCCATTCATAATTTTTTTTATCCTTGACCACTTTTTTCGAAAGCGCTACGGTAGATGGGGCTGTTACAAAATTCATTTGCCTCCTGTGAGGATCGAACTCACGACCTCTGGTTTACTAGACCAGCGCTCTGCCACTGAGCTAAGGAGGCGCCGCCTAGCGCCCTTTTCGGGTACTTTATTCTTATGGACTAGTGAATCGGAGCCCTTCAGCTGGAAACGCACCGCATTAGCGACCATTACTTGCATTTAGTTAGCACAGCTGCTGCTTTCCTACACATCTCACACGATATCGATGTACGCCTAAAATTCCAAAACAACACATTTATTTCATTTCAGAGTTACTTTCAGCTTCAAAAACCATTCCTCTGATATTCATACGAAGCTAGGCATCGTCGTAACCCGTTACGTTCATTACGCAAGGCTCACGAGAGGGGCGCAGGTTGCATCCGCGTAGACACAAAATTTAGCGCCGCCCAGCGTGGGGCTCCAACCCACGACCCTTAGATTAAGAGTCTCATGCTCTACCGACTGAGCTAGCCGGGCTCCACACAACGCGTTACGAGCCATACAGTATTTATGCGACCTGCGACCATCTATGGAAGATCCTTTTGACTACAGCTTATTTCCTGCTGCCACAAATGAGCTACAATCCTATTCAATGGAAAATTGTCTCCGAAAGGCATCAAATCTACTTGAAATGATACGTGGCTATCAGCACCATTATTCAACACACATGCTCGACAGTGCGCAGACGCCTGTGGCGTAGCTCTTGGGTCCTGAGTCAGATGCAGTAGTTCGAAAAGAACTCTCCTGATCGGCACTGTGCCGAAAATTTCGCTACACAACCCCTTTGTCTTGCTTGAGCTTCAGGTAGGCGCCGGTTTGCAGCCAGGAAGCGGACAGCAGCAACTTTCAACTAATTTTGTACTACTCAAACAACACAGTAAAACAGCATGCAACTTTTGCAGAACTGGAAAAGCTCGACCGTGACAGGATTCGAACCTGCAAGCTTCGGATCCGAAGTCCGACGCCTTATCCATTAGGCCACACGGTCACTGGCGCAATATGCTTCCCCACACACACCTCATTTTCGCCATTTGTACGCTTGCCGGAATGAATTTCCCATCTTTGACGCAATCCTCCATCTCCAATTTCAGTACTAAAAAGGCGACGCTACTTCTTGCTGTGTCCCATCGCAAGTTACATTCAAGCCCTTATGACGCTGATCAAACAAGAGGTTGCAAATCAGCTTCAATCGCTTACTGCCATCTCTGTCGGTTGCAGAAGGTACCTCACCCTATGTCATACAATGGCGAGTTGCCGCTGTTACCAAAGCGGCGGCGGCGCCGACGACGACGACGACGACGACGACGACGACAACCGCGAGGGTCTCTACCAGGGGTAGAAAATACATCACAAGAACTAAGTATTTCACGTCGGCATTCTCCGGAGACTGCCAAAAGCAACAGTTTCCGGTGCCTACTTTAATAGCACCATTCGCACTATTCTTTTGCGAGAGCAATTCTTAAATACCGCACCCATTCATAATTTTTTTTATCCTTGACCACTTTTTTCGAAAGCGCTACGGTAGATGGGGCTGTTACAAAATTCATTTGCCTCCTGTGAGGATCGAACTCACGACCTCTGGTTTACTAGACCAGCGCTCTGCCACTGAGCTAAGGAGGCGCCGCCTAGCGCCCTTTTCGGGTACTTTATTCTTATGGACTAGTGAATCGGAGCCCTTCAGCTGGAAACGCACCGCATTAGCGACCATTACTTGCATTTAGTTAGCACAGCTGCTGCTTTCCTACACATCTCACACGATATCGATGTACGCCTAAAATTCCAAAACAACACATTTATTTCATTTCAGAGTTACTTTCAGCTTCAAAAACCATTCCTCTGATATTCATACGAAGCTAGGCATCGTCGTAACCCGTTACGTTCATTACGCAAGGCTCACGAGAGGGGCGCAGGTTGCATCCGCGTAGACACAAAATTTAGCGCCGCCCAGCGTGGGGCTCCAACCCACGACCCTTAGATTAAGAGTCTCATGCTCTACCGACTGAGCTAGCCGGGCTCCACACAACGCGTTACGAGCCATACAGTATTTATGCGACCTGCGACCATCTATGGAAGATCCTTTTGACTACAGCTTATTTCCTGCTGCCACAAATGAGCTACAATCCTATTCAATGGAAAATTGTCTCCGAAAGGCATCAAATCTACTTGAAATGATACGTGGCTATCAGCACCATTATTCAACACACATGCTCGACAGTGCGCAGACGCCTGTGGCGTAGCTCTTGGGTCCTGAGTCAGATGCAGTAGTTCGAAAAGAACTCTCCTGATCGGCACTGTGCCGAAAATTTCGCTACACAACCCCTTTGTCTTGCTTGAGCTTCAGGTAGGCGCCGGTTTGCAGCCAGGAAGCGGACAGCAGCAACTTTCAACTAATTTTGTACTACTCAAACAACACAGTAAAACAGCATGCAACTTTTGCAGAACTGGAAAAGCTCGACCGTGACAGGATTCGAACCTGCAATCTTCGGATCCGAAGTCCGACGCCTTATCCATTAGGCCACACGGTCACTGGCGCAATATGCTTCCCCACACACACCTCATTTTCGCCATTTGTACGCTTGCCGGAATGAATTTCCCATCTTTGACGCAATCCTCCATCTCCAGTTTCAGTACTAAAAAGGCGACGCTACTTCTTGCTGTGTCCCATCGCAAGTTACATTCAAGCCCTTATGACGCTGATCAAACAAGAGGTTGCAAATCAGCTTCAATCGCTTACTGCCATCTCTGTCGGTTGCAGAAGGTACCTCACCCTATGTCATACAATGGCGAGTTGCCGCTGTTACCAAAGCGGCGGCGGCGCCGACGACGACGACGACGACGACGACGACGACAACCGCGAGGGTCTCTACCAGGGGTAGAAAATACATCACAAGAACTAAGTATTTCACGTCGGCATTCTCCGGAGACTGCCAAAAGCAACAGTTTCCGGTGCCTACTTTAATAGCACCATTCGCACTATTCTTTTGCGAGAGCAATTCTTAAATACCGCGCCAATTCATAATTTTTTTAATCCTTGACCACTTTTTTCGAAAGCGCTACGGTAGATGGGGCTGTTACAAAATTCATTTGCCTCCTGTGAGGATCGAACTCACGACCTCTGGTTTACTAGACCAGCGCTCTGCCACTGAGCTAAGGAGGCGCCGCCTAGCGCCCTTTTCGGGTACTTTATTCTTATGGACTAGTGAATCGGAGCCCTTCAGCTGGAAACGCACCGCATTAGCGACCATTACTTGCATTTAGTTAGCACAGCTGCTGCTTTCCTACACATCTCACACGATATCGATGTACGCCTAAAATTCCAAAACAACACATTTATTTCATTTCAGAGTTACTTTCAGCTTCAAAAACCATTCCTCTGATATTCATACGAAGCTAGGCATCGTCGTAACCCGTTACGTTCATTACGCAAGGTTGACGAGAGGGGCGCAGGTTGCATCCGCGTAGACACAAAATTTAGCGCCGCCCAGCGTGGGGCTCGAACCCACGACCCTCAGATTAAGAGTCTCATGCTCTACCGACTGAGCTAGCCGGGCTCCACACAACGCGTTACGAGCCATACAGTATTTATGCGACCTGCGACCATCTATGGAAGATCCTTTTGACTACAGCTTATTTCCTGCTGCCACAAATGAGCTACAATCCTATTCAATGGAAAATTGTCTCCGAAAGGCATCAAATCTACTTGAAATGATACGTGGCTATCAGCACCATTATTCAACACACATGCTCGACAGTGCGCAGACGCCTGTGGCGTAGCTCTTGGGTCCTGAGTCAGATGCAGTAGTTCGAAAAGAACTCTCCTGATCGGCACTGTGCCGAAAATTTCGCTACACAACCCCTTTGTCTTGCTTGAGCTTCAGGTAGGCGCCGGTTTGCAGCCAGGAAGCGGACAGCAGCAACTTTCAACTAATTTTGTACTACTCAAACAACACAGTAAAACAGCATGCAACTTTTGCAGAACTGGAAAAACTCGACCGTGACAGGATTCGAACCTGCAATCTTCGGATCCGAAGTCCGACGCCTTATCCATTAGGCCACACGGTCACTGGCGCAATATGCTTCCCCACACACACCTCATTTTCGCCATTTGTACGCTTGCCGGAATGAATTTCCCATTTTTGACGCAATCCTCCATCTCCAATTTCAGTACTAAAAAGGCGACGCTACTTCTTGCTGTGTCCCATCGCAAGTTACATTCAAGCCCTTATGACGCTGATCAAACAAGAGGTTGCAAATCAGCTTCAATCGCTTACTGCCATCTCTGTCGGTTGCAGAAGGTACCTCACCCTATGTCATACAATGGCGAGTTGCCGCTGTTACCAAAGCGGCGGCGGCGGCGGCGCCGACGACGACGACGACGACGACGACGACGACGACGACGGCAACAACCGCGAGGGTCTCTACCAGGGGTAGAAAATACATCACAAGAACCTAAGTATTTCACGTCGGCATTCTCCGGAGACTGCCAAAAGCAACAGTTTCCGGTGCCTACTTTAATAGCACCATTCGCACTATTCTTTTGCGAGAGCAATTCTTAAATACCGCGCCAATTCATAATTTTTTTAATCCTTGACCACTTTTTTCGAAAGCGCTACGGTAGATGGGGCTGTTACAAAATTCATTTGCCTCCTGTGAGGATCGAACTCACGACCTCTGGTTTACTAGACCAGCGCTCTGCCACTGAGCTAAGGAGGCGCCGCCTAGCGCCCTTTTCGGGTACTTTATTCTTATGGACTAGTGAATCGGAGCCCTTCAGCTGGAAACGCACCGCATTAGCGACCATTACTTGCATTTAGTTAGCACAGCTGCTGCTTTCCTACACATCTCACACGATATCGATGTACGCCTAAAATTCCAAAACAACACATTTATTTCATTTCAGAGTTACTTTCAGCTTCAAAAACCATTCCTCTGATATTCATACGAAGCTAGGCATCGTCGTAACCCGTTACGTTCATTACGCAAGGTTGACGAGAGGGGCGCAGGTTGCATCCGCGTAGACACAAAATTTAGCGCCGCCCAGCGTGGGGCTCGAACCCACGACCCTCAGATTAAGAGTCTCATGCTCTACCGACTGAGCTAGCCGGGCTCCACACAACGCGTTACGAGCCATACAGTATTTATGCGACCTGCGACCATCTATGGAAGATCCTTTTGACTACAGCTTATTTCCTGCTGCCACAAATGAGCTACAATCCTATTCAATGGAAAATTGTCTCCGAAAGGCATCAAATCTACTTGAAATGATACGTGGCTATCAGCACCATTATTCAACACACATGCTCGACAGTGCGCAGACGCCTGTGGCGTAGCTCTTGGGTCCTGAGTCAGATGCAGTAGTTCGAAAAGAACTCTCCTGATCGGCACTGTGCCGAAAATTTCGCTACACAACCCCTTTGTCTTGCTTGAGCTTCAGGTAGGCGCCGGTTTGCAGCCAGGAAGCGGACAGCAGCAACTTTCAACTAATTTTGTACTACTCAAACAACACAGTAAAACAGCATGCAACTTTTGCAGAACTGGAAAAACTCGACCGTGACAGGATTCGAACCTGCAATCTTCGGATCCGAAGTCCGACGCCTTATCCATTAGGCCACACGGTCACTGGCGCAATATGCTTCCCCACACACACCTCATTTTCGCCATTTGTACGCTTGCCGGAATGAATTTCCCATTTTTGACGCAATCCTCCATCTCCAATTTCAGTACTAAAAAGGCGACGCTACTTCTTGCTGTGTCCCATCGCAAGTTACATTCAAGCCCTTATGACGCTGATCAAACAAGAGGTTGCAAATCAGCTTCAATCGCTTACTGCCATCTCTGTCGGTTGCAGAAGGTACCTCACCCTATGTCATACAATGGCGAGTTGCCGCTGTTACCAAAGCGGCGGCGGCGGCGGCGCCGACGACGACGACGACGACGACGACGACGACGACGACGACGACGGCAACAACCGCGAGGGTCTCTACCAGGGGTAGAAAATACATCACAAGAACCTAAGTATTTCACGTCGGCATTCTCCGGAGACTGCCAAAAGCAACAGTTTCCGGTGCCTACTTTAATAGCACCATTCGCACTATTCTTTTGCGAGAGCAATTCTTAAATACCGCGCCAATTCATAATTTTTTTAATCCTTGACCACTTTTTTCGAAAGCGCTACGGTAGATGGGGCTGTTACAAAATTCATTTGCCTCCTGTGAGGATCGATCTCACGACCTCTGGTTTACTAGACCAGCGCTCTGCCACTGAGCTAAGGAGGCGCCGCCTAGCGCCCTTTTCGCGGTACTTTATTCTTATGGACTAGTGAATCGGAGCCCTTCAGCTGGAAACGCACCGCATTAGCGACCATTACTTGCATTTAGTTAGCACAGCTGCTGCTTTCCTACACATCTCACACGATATCGATGTACGCCTAAAATTCCAAAACAACACATTTATTTCATTTCAGAGTTACTTTCAGCTTCAAAAACCATTCCTCTGATATTCATACGAAGCTAGGCATCGTCGTAACCCGTTACGTTCATTACGCAAGGCTCACGAGAGGGGCGCAGGTTGCATCCGCGTAGACACAAAATTTAGCGCCGCCCAGCGTGGGGCTCGAACCCACGACCCTGAGATTAAGAGTCTCATGCTCTACCGACTGAGCTAGCCGGGCTCCACACAACGCGTTACGAGCCATACAGTATTTATGCGACCTGCGACAATCTACGGAAGATCCTTTTGACTACAGCTTATTTCCTGCTGCCACAAATGAGCTACAATCCTATTCAATGGAAAATTGTCTCCGAAAGGCATCAAATCTACTTGAAATGATACGTGGCTATCAGCACCATTATTCAACACACATGCTCGACAGTGCGCAGACGCCTGTGGCGTAGCTCTTGGGTCCTGAGTCAGATGCAGTAGTTCGAAAAGAACTCTCCTGATCGGCACTGTGCCGAAAATTTCGCTACACAACCCCTTTGTCTTGCTTGAGCTTCAGGTAGGCGCCGGTTTGCAGCCAGGAAGCGGACAGCAGCAACTTTCAACTAATTTTGTACTACTCAAACAACACAGTAAAACAGCATGCAACTTTTGCAGAACTGGAAAAGCTCGACCGTGACAGGATTCGAACCTGCAATCTTCGGATCCGAAGTCCGACGCCTTATCCATTAGGCCACACGGTCACTGGCGCAATATGCTTCCCCACACACACCTCATTTTCGCCATTTGTACGCTTGCCGGAATGAATTTCCCATCTTTGACGCAATCCTCCATCTCCAATTTCAGTACTAAAAAGGCGACGCTACTTCTTGCTGTGTCCCATCGCAAGTTACATTCAAGCCCTTATGACGCTGATCAAACAAGAGGTTGCAAATCAGCTTCAATCGCTTACTGCCATCTCTGTCGGTTGCAGAAGGTACCTCACCCTATGTCATACAATGGCGAGTTGCCGCTGTTACCAAAGCGGCGGCGGCGCCGACGACGACGACGACGACGACGACAACCGCGAGGGTCTCTACCAGGGGTAGAAAATACATCACAAGAACTAAGTATTTCACGTCGGCATTCTCCGGAGACTGCCAAAAGCAACAGTTTTTTTTTTTTTTTTTTTTTTTTTTTTTTTTTTTTTTTTCTTTATTGTTATTTTCAAACCCGTACAAACAGGCAGGCTGTCAGCAGCATGGTACGCCGCTCTTCAGCCGTAGAGGAGATAAAGATAGAACAGAAAGAATACACAAATGTGACATAACGGTGGGTAATAAAACAGTAGACACATAAAGACAAACACGGAGCCGTTCACACTTGACGAAAATTCACTACAAACTGTTGTCACGACGCACTAACACTGAAGATGGCGATGGCACAGGTGAACGATGGAGGATGACGGGAACACTGAACACGAAACACGACGGCACTCACGAGACACTGATGGCGACGATCTCCGGCGCGCGAATGTCCACTCAGCGTGTACGAGTCCGGGGACCTGCCAAGAGAGGAGGTGGAGGAGGAGGAAGGGGAAATGGGAGAGGGGAGAGCAGAGATGCCATGGGCAAAGGAGAGAGGGGGAGGGAGGTAGGGGGAGTGAAGCCCGGAGGAGAGGGTAGGAGGGAGGGGGGAAAGGAAAGAGAAGGGAAGGGAAAAGGGGGGGAGGGAGGGTGCCTGAAGGAAAGGACACAGGAGGGGGGGGAGGATCAAAGTTGATAGGAGGGGTAGATGCAGGGGAGGAGGACATCATCAGGGAGGGGGAGCTGGCGGAAACCACCTTGGGAGAGGGTAAGGAGGGTGGAGAGATGGAGACCAGGTGGGACGTGGGAGTACAGGCGCGGCAGTGGGCGGGGGTGGGAGAGGATCGGGGAGACGAGCGGGTGAGGAGGATCGAGTTTACGGGAGGTGTATAGGATTCGTATCCTTTCGAGGAAGAGGAGGAGGTGGGGGAAGGGGATAAGGTCATACAGGATCCGCGTGGGGGAAGGGAGACGGATGCGATAGGCAAGGCGGAGAGCATGGCGTTCAAGGATTTGGAGGGATTTATAAAAGGAAGGGGGGGCGGAGATCCAGGCGGGATGGGCGTAACAGAGGATAGGGCGGATGAGGGACTTATAGGTGTGGAGGATGGTGGAGGGGTCCAGACCCCACGTTCGGCCGGAAAGGAGCTTGAGGAGACGGAGTCAGGAACGTGCCTTGGCTTGGATTGTCTGGAGATGGGGAGTCCAGGAGAGGCGACGGTCGAGGGTGACGCCAAGGTACTTAAGGGTGGGGGTGAGAGCGATGGGACGGCCATAAACGGTGAGATAGAAATCAAGGAGGCGAAAGGAGGGAGTGGTTTTGCCTACAATGATCGCCTGGGTTTTGGAAGGATTGACCTTGAGCAACCACTGGTTGCACCAAGCGGTGAACCGGTCAAGATGGGATTGGAGAAGGTGTTGGGAGCGTCGCAGGGTGGGGGCAAGGGCGAGGAAGGCGGTGTCATCGGCAAAAAAGCAACAGTTTCCGGTGCCTACTTTAATAGCACCATTCGCACTATTCTTTTGCGAGAGCAATTCTTAAATACCGCACCCATTCATAATTTTTTTTATCCTTGACCACTTTTTTCGAAAGCGCTACGGTAGATGGGGCTGTTACAAAATTCATTTGCCTCCTGTGAGGATCGAACTCACGACCTCCGGTTTACTAGACCAGCGCTCTGCCACTGAGCTAAGGAGGCGCCGCCTAGCGCCCTTTTCGGGTACTTTATTCTTATGGACTAGTGAATCGGAGCCCTTCAGCTGGAAACGCACCGCATTAGCGACCATTACTTGCATTTAGTTAGCACAGCTGCTGCTTTCCTACACATCTCACACGATATCGATGTACGCCTAAAATTCCAAAACAACACATTTATTTCATTTCAGAGTTACTTTCAGCTTCAAAAACCATTCCTCTGATATTCATACGAAGCTAGGCATCGTCGTAACCCGTTACGTTCATTACGCAAGGCTCACGAGAGGGGCGCAGGTTGCATCCGCGTAGACACAAAATTTAGCGCCGCCCAGCGTGGGGCTCCAACCCACGACCCTTAGATTAAGAGTCTCATGCTCTACCGACTGAGCTAGCCGGGCTCCACACAACGCGTTACGAGCCATACAGTATTTATGCGACCTGCGACCATCTATGGAAGATCCTTTTGACTACAGCTTATTTCCTGCTGCCACAAATGAGCTACAATCCTATTCAATGGAAAATTGTCTCCGAAAGGCATCAAATCTACTTGAAATGATACGTGGCTATCAGCACCATTATTCAACACACATGCTCGACAGTGCGCAGACGCCTGTGGCGTAGCTCTTGGGTCCTGAGTCAGATGCAGTAGTTCGAAAAGAACTCTCCTGATCGGCACTGTGCCGAAAATTTCGCTACACAACCCCTTTGTCTTGCTTGAGCTTCAGGTAGGCGCCGGTTTGCAGCCAGGAAGCGGACAGCAGCAACTTTCAACTAATTTTGTACTACTCAAACAACACAGTAAAACAGCATGCAACTTTTGCAGAACTGGAAAAGCTCGACCGTGACAGGATTCGAACCTGCAATCTTCGGATCCGAAGTCCGACGCCTTATCCATTAGGCCACACGGTCACTGGCGCAATATGCTTCCCCACACACACCTCATTTTCGCCATTTGTACGCTTGCCGGAATGAATTTCCCATCTTTGACGCAATCCTCCATCTCCAATTTCAGTACTAAAAAGGCGACGCTACTTCTTGCTGTGTCCCATCGCAAGTTACATTCAAGCCCTTATGACGCTGATCAAACAAGAGGTTGCAAATCAGCTTCAATCGCTTACTGCCATCTCTGTCGGTTGCAGAAGGTACCTCACCCTATGTCATACAATGGCGAGTTGCCGCTGTTACCAAAGCGGCGGCGGCGCCGACGACGACGACGACGACGACGACAACCGCGAGGGTCTCTACCAGGGGTAGAAAATACATCACAAGAACTAAGTATTTCACGTCGGCATTCTCCGGAGACTGCCAAAAGCAACAGTTTCCGGTGCCTACTTTAATAGCACCATTCGCACTATTCTTTTGCGAGAGCAATTCTTAAATACCGCACCCATTCATAATTTTTTTTATCCTTGACCACTTTTTTCGAAAGCGCTACGGTAGATGGGGCTGTTACAAAATTCATTTGCCTCCTGTGAGGATCGAACTCACGACCTCTGGTTTACTAGACCAGCGCTCTGCCACTGAGCTAAGGAGGCGCCGCCTAGCGCCCTTTTCGGGTACTTTATTCTTATGGACTAGTGAATCGGAGCCCTTCAGCTGGAAACGCACCGCATTAGCGACCATTACTTGCATTTAGTTAGCACAGCTGCTGCTTTCCTACACATCTCACACGATATCGATGTACGCCTAAAATTCCAAAACAACACATTTATTTCATTTCAGAGTTACTTTCAGCTTCAAAAACCATTCCTCTGATATTCATACGAAGCTAGGCATCGTCGTAACCCGTTACGTTCATTACGCAAGGCTCACGAGAGGGGCGCAGGTTGCATCCGCGTAGACACAAAATTTAGCGCCGCCCAGCGTGGGGCTCCAACCCACGACCCTTAGATTAAGAGTCTCATGCTCTACCGACTGAGCTAGCCGGGCTCCACACAACGCGTTACGAGCCATACAGTATTTATGCGACCTGCGACCATCTATGGAAGATCCTTTTGACTACAGCTTATTTCCTGCTGCCACAAATGAGCTACAATCCTATTCAATGGAAAATTGTCTCCGAAAGGCATCAAATCTACTTGAAATGATACGTGGCTATCAGCACCATTATTCAACACACATGCTCGACAGTGCGCAGACGCCTGTGGCGTAGCTCTTGGGTCCTGAGTCAGATGCAGTAGTTCGAAAAGAACTCTCCTGATCGGCACTGTGCCGAAAATTTCGCTACACAACCCCTTTGTCTTGCTTGAGCTTCAGGTAGGCGCCGGTTTGCAGCCAGGAAGCGGACAGCAGCAACTTTCAACTAATTTTGTACTACTCAAACAACACAGTAAAACAGCATGCAACTTTTGCAGAACTGGAAAAGCTCGACCGTGACAGGATAAGAACCTGCAATCTTCGGATCCGAAGTCCGACGCCTTATCCATTAGGCCACACGGTCACTGGCGCAATATGCTTCCCCACACACACCTCATTTTCGCCATTTGTACGCTTGCCGGAATGAATTTCCCATCTTTGACGCAATCCTCCATCTCCAATTTCAGTACTAAAAAGGCGACGCTACTTCTTGCTGTGTCCCATCGCAAGTTACATTCAAGCCCTTATGACGCTGATCAAACAAGAGATTGCAAATCAGCTTCAATCGCTTACTGCCATCTCTGTCGGTTGCAGAAGGTACCTCACCCTATGTCATACAATGGCGAGTTGCCGCTGTTACCAAAGCGGCGGCGGCGCCGACGACGACGACGACGACGACGACGACGACGACGACGACGACGACGACGACAACCGCGAGGGTCTCTACCAGGGGTAGAAAATACATCACAAGAACTAAGTATTTCACGTCGGCATTCTCCGGAGACTGCCAAAAGCAACAGTTTCCGGTGCCTACTTTAATAGCACCATTCGCACTAATCTTTTGCGAGAGCAATTCTTAAATACCGCACCCATTCATAATTTTTTTAATCCTTGACCACTTTTTTCGAAAGCGCTACGGTAGATGGGGCTGTTACAAAATTCATTTGCCTCCTGTGAGGATCGAACTCACGACCTCTGGTTTACTAGACCAGCGCTCTGCCACTGAGCTAAGGAAGCGCCGCCTAGCGCCCTTTTCGGGTACTTTATTCTTATGGACTAGTGAATCGGAGCCCTTCAGCTGGAAACGCACCGCATTAGCGACCATTACTTGCATTTAGTTAGCACAGCTGCTGCTTTCCTACACATCTCACACGATATCGATGTACGCCTAAAATTCCAAAACAACACATTTATTTCATTTCAGAGTTACTTTCAGCTTCAAAAACCATTCCTCTGATATTCATACGAAGCTAGGCATCGTCGTAACCCGTTACGTTCATTACGCAAGGCTCACGAGAGGGGCGCAGGTTGCATCCGCGTAGACACAAAATTTAGCGCCGCCCAGCGTGGGGCTCCAACCCACGACCCTTAGATTAAGAGTCTCATGCTCTACCGACTGAGCTAGCCGGGCTCCACACAACGCGTTACGAGCCATACAGTATTTATGCGACCTGCGACCATCTATGGAAGATCCTTTTGACTACAGCTTATTTCCTGCTGCCACAAATGAGCTACAATCCTATTCAATGGAAAATTGTCTCCGAAAGGCATCAAATCTACTTGAAATGATACGTGGCTATCAGCACCATTATTCAACACACATGCTCGACAGTGCGCAGACGCCTGTGGCGTAGCTCTTGGGTCCTGAGTCAGATGCAGTAGTTCGAAAAGAACTCTCCTGATCGGCACTGTGCCGAAAATTTCGCTACACAACCCCTTTGTCTTGCTTGAGCTTCAGGTAGGCGCCGGTTTGCAGCCAGGAAGCGGACAGCAGCAACTTTCAACTAATTTTGTACTACTCAAACAACACAGTAAAACAGCATGCAACTTTTGCAGAACTGGAAAAGCTCGACCGTGACAGGATTCGAACCTGCAATCTTCGGATCCGAAGTCCGACGCCTTATCCATTAGGCCACACGGTCACTGGCGCAATATGCTTCCCCACACACACCTCATTTTCGCCATTTGTACGCTTGCCGGAATGAATTTCCCATCTTTGACGCAATCCTCCATCTCCAGTTTCAGTACTAAAAAGGCGACGCTACTTCTTGCTGTGTCCCATCGCAAGTTACATTCAAGCCCTTATGACGCTGATCAAACAAGAGGTTGCAAATCAGCTTCAATCGCTTACTGCCATCTCTGTCGGTTGCAGAAGGTACCTCACCCTATGTCATACAATGGCGAGTTGCCGCTGTTACCAAAGCGACGACGACGACGACGACGACGACGACGACGACAACCGCGAGGGTCTCTACCAGGGGTAGAAAATACATCACAAGAACTAAGTATTTCACGTCGGCATTCTCCGGAGACTGCCAAAAGCAACAGTTTCCGGTGCCTACTTTAATAGCACCATTCGCACTATTCTTTTGCGAGAGCAATTCTTAAATACCGCGCCAATTCATAATTTTTTTAATCCTTGACCACTTTTTTCGAAAGCGCTACGGTAGATGGGGCTGTTACAAAATTCATTTGCCTCCTGTGAGGATCGAACTCACGACCTCTGGTTTACTAGACCAGCGCTCTGCCACTGAGCTAAGGAGGCGCCGCCTAGCGCCCTTTTCGGGTACTTTATTCTTATGGACTAGTGAATCGGAGCCCTTCAGCTGGAAACGCACCGCATTAGCGACCATTACTTGCATTTAGTTAGCACAGCTGCTGCTTTCCTACACATCTCACACGATATCGATGTACGCCTAAAATTCCAAAACAACACATTTATTTCATTTCAGAGTTACTTTCAGCTTCAAAAACCATTCCTCTGATATTCATACGAAGCTAGGCATCGTCGTAACCCGTTACGTTCATTACGCAAGGTTGACGAGAGGGGCGCAGGTTGCATCCGCGTAGACACAAAATTTAGCGCCGCCCAGCGTGGGGCTCGAACCCACGACCCTCAGATTAAGAGTCTCATGCTCTACCGACTGAGCTAGCCGGGCTCCACACAACGCGTTACGAGCCATACAGTATTTATGCGACCTGCGACCATCTATGGAAGATCCTTTTGACTACAGCTTATTTCCTGCTGCCACAAATGAGCTACAATCCTATTCAATGGAAAATTGTCTCCGAAAGGCATCAAATCTACTTGAAATGATACGTGGCTATCAGCACCATTATTCAACACACATGCTCGACAGTGCGCAGACGCCTGTGGCGTAGCTCTTGGGTCCTGAGTCAGATGCAGTAGTTCGAAAAGAACTCTCCTGATCGGCACTGTGCCGAAAATTTCGCTACACAACCCCTTTGTCTTGCTTGAGCTTCAGGTAGGCGCCGGTTTGCAGCCAGGAAGCGGACAGCAGCAACTTTCAACTAATTTTGTACTACTCAAACAACACAGTAAAACAGCATGCAACTTTTGCAGAACTGGAAAAACTCGACCGTGACAGGATTCGAACCTGCAATCTTCGGATCCGAAGTCCGACGCCTTATCCATTAGGCCACACGGTCACTGGCGCAATATGCTTCCCCACACACACCTCATTTTCGCCATTTGTACGCTTGCCGGAATGAATTTCCCATCTTTGACGCAATCCTCCATCTCCAATTTCAGTACTAAAAAGGCGACGCTACTTCTTGCTGTGTCCCATCGCAAGTTACATTCAAGCCCTTATGACGCTGATCAAACAAGAGGTTGCAAATCAGCTTCAATCGCTTACTGCCATCTCTGTCGGTTGCAGAAGGTACCTCACCCTATGTCATACAATGGCGAGTTGCCGCTGTTACCAAAGCGGCGGCGGCGGCGGCGCCGACGACGACGACGACGACGACGACGACGACGACGACGGCAACAACCGCGAGGGTCTCTACCAGGGGTAGAAAATACATCACAAGAACCTAAGTATTTCACGTCGGCATTCTCCGGAGACTGCCAAAAGCAACAGTTTCCGGTGCCTACTTTAATAGCACCATTCGCACTATTCTTTTGCGAGAGCAATTCTTAAATACCGCGCCAATTCATAATTTTTTTAATCCTTGACCACTTTTTTCGAAAGCGGTACGGTAGATGGGGCTGTTACAAAATTCATTTGCCTCCTGTGAGGATCGATCTCACGACCTCTGGTTTACTAGACCAGCGCTCTGCCACTGAGCTAAGGAGGCGCCGCCTAGCGCCCTTTTCGCGGTACTTTATTCTTATGGACTAGTGAATCGGAGCCCTTCAGCTGGAAACGCACCGCATTAGCGACCATTATTGCATTTAGTTAGCACAGCTGCTGCTTTCCTACACATCTCACACGATATCGATGTACGCCTAAAATTCCAAAACAACACATTTATTTCATTTCAGAGTTACTTTCAGCTTCAAAAACCATTCCTCTGATATTCATACGAAGCTAGGCATCGTCGTAACCCGTTACGTTCATTACGCAAGGCTCACGAGAGGGGCGCAGGTTGCATCCGCGTAGACACAAAATTTAGCGCCGCCCAGCGTGGGGCTCGAACCCACGACCCTGAGATTAAGAGTCTCATGCTCTACCGACTGAGCTAGCCGGGCTCCACACAACGCGTTACGAGCCATACAGTATTTATGCGACCTGCGACCATCTACGGAAGATCCTTTTGACTACAGCTTATTTCCTGCTGCCACAAATGAGCTACAATCCTATTCAATGGAAAATTGTCTCCGAAAGGCATCAAATCTACTTGAAATGATACGTGGCTATCAGCACCATTATTCAACACACATGCTCGACAGTGCGCAGACGCCTGTGGCGTAGCTCTTGGGTCCTGAGTCAGATGCAGTAGTTCCAAAAGAACTCTCCTGATCGGCACTGTGCCGAAAATTTCGCTACACAACCCCTTTGTCTTGCTTGAGCTTCAGGTAGGCGCCGGTTTGCAGCCAGGAAGCGGACAGCAGCAACTTTCAACTAATTTTGTACTACTCAAACAACACAGTAAAACAGCATGCAACTTTTGCAGAACTGGAAAAGCTCGACCGTGACAGGATTCGAACCTGCAATCTTCGGATCCGAAGTCCGACGCCTTATCCATTAGGCCACACGGTCACTGGCGCAATATGCTTCCCCACACACACCTCATTTTCGCCATTTGTACGCTTGCCGGAATGAATTTCCCATCTCTGACGCAATCCTCCATCTCCAATTTTAGTACTAAAAAGGCGACGCTACTTCTTGCTGTGTCCCATCGCAAGTTACATTCAAGCCCTTATGACGCTGATCAAACAAGAGGTTGCAAATCAGCTTCAATCGCTTACTGCCATCTCTGTCGGTTGCAGAAGGTACCTCACCCTATGTCATACAATGGCGAGTTGCCGCTGTTACCAAAGCGGCGGCGGCGGCGCTGACGACGACGACGACGACGACGACGACGACGACGACGACGACAACCGCGAGGGTCTCTACCAGGGGTAGAAAATACATCACAAGAACTAAGTATTTCACGTCGGCATTCTCCGGAGACTGCCAAAAGCAACAGTTTCCGGTGCCTACTTTAATAGCACCATTCGCACTATTCTTTTGCGAGAGCAATTCTTAAATACCGCGCCAATTCATAATTTTTTTAACCCTTGACCACTTTTTTCGAAAGCGCTACGGTAGATGGGGCTGTTACAAAATTCATTTGCCTCCTGTGAGGATCGAACTCACGACCTCTGGTTTACTAGACCAGCGCTCTGCCACTGAGCTAAGGAGGCGCCGCCTAGCGCCCTTTTCGGGTACTTTATTCTTATGGACTAGTGAATCGGAGCCCTTCAGCTGGAAACGCACCGCATTAGCGACCATTACTTGCATTTAGTTAGCACAGCTGCTGCTTTCCTACACATCTCACACGATATCGATGTACGCCTAAAATTCCAAAACAACACATTTATTTCATTTCAGAGTTCCTTTCAGCTTCAAAAACCATTCCTCTGATATTCATACGAAGCTAGGCATCGTCGTAACCCGTTACGTTCATTACGCAAGGCTCACGAGAGGGGCGCAGGTTGCATCCGCGTAGACACAAAATTTAGCGCCGCCCAGCGTGGGGCTCTAACCCACAACCCTCAGATTAAGAGTCTCATGCTCTACCGACTGAGCTAGCCGGGCTCCACACAACGCGTTACGAGCCATACAGTATTTATGAGACCTGCGACCATCTATGGAAGATCCTTTTGACTACAGCTTATTTCCTGCTGCCACAAATGAGCTACAATCCTATTCAATGGAAAATTGTCTCCGAAAGGCATCAAATCTACTTGAAATGATACGTGGCTATCAGCACCATTATTCAACACACATGCTCGACAGTGCGCAGACGCCTGTGGCGTAGCTCTTGGGTCCTGAGTCAGATGCAGTAGTTCCAAAAGAACTCTCCTGATCGGCACTGTGCCGAAAATTTCGCTACACAACCCCTTTGTCTTGCTTGAGCTTCAGGTAGGCGCCGGTTTGCAGCCAGGAAGCGGACAGCAGCAACTTTCAACTAATTTTGTACTACTCAAACAACACAGTAAAACAGCATGCAACTTTTGCAGAACTGGAAAAACTCGACCGTGACAGGATTCGAACCTGCAATCTTCGGATCCGAAGTCCGACGCCTTATCCATTAGGCCACACGGTCACTGGCGCAATATGCTTCCCCACACACACCTCATTTTCGCCATTTGTACGCTTGCCGGAATGAATTTCCCATCTTTGACGCAATCCTCCATCTCCAATTTCAGTACTAAAAAGGCGACGCTACTTCTTGCTGTGTCCCATCGCAAGTTACATTCAAGCCCTTATGACGCTGATCAAACAAGAGGTTGCAAATCAGCTTCAATCGCTTACTGCCATCTCTGTCGGTTGCAGAAGGTACCTCACCCTATGTCATACAATGGCGAGTTGCCGCTGTTACCAAAGCGGCGGCGGCGCCGACGACGACGACAACAACCGCGAGGGTCTCTACCAGGGGTAGAAAATACATCACAAGAACTAAGTATTTCACGTCGGCATTCTCCGGAGACTGCCAAAAGCAACAGTTTTTTTTTTTTTTTTTTTCCTTTATTGAATTTCAATTCCCCCCGAAGGGGGCGGGCTGGCAGCAGCTTAGGACGCCGCTCTGCAGCCTACAGGTTATCTGACAAAGAGCAAGAGAATAAATAATAATAAAAAACAGGCGATAAAATCGGGGACTCATTGAGTAACAAGGTGAAAAGAAAATGGGGAAATGAAAACAAACAACAGAGGGATGATGAAGCGAATAAAAATACATACGGAGCAGACAGGGGAAACAATAGACAATTAAAAAAAAAAAAAAAAAAAAAAAAACACGGCGACAGTCTGGATTCTGTTCGCAAACTATATAAAACGCACACCCAGCGACAGCATGGTTTCTGTTCGCAACACAACACTGAATAGTCACTAGAACACAGCACGAAAAAGTCGGCAAAGGTGACACCACAGTCGAGAGCAGGTGGGGGGAAACTGAACAGGAGATGGGAAAACAAAAAGGGGGGGAAAGGAGAGTAAAAGCGAAGGGGGGGGGAACCGGGAAAGGAGCTGATGGAGGATGAGGACCCATAAGAGGGGTGGGGGGCAGACGCGACAGGGAGGGGGGTAGGCAGAGGAGGGGAATACAAAAGGACTGGGGGGGAGAAGGGAGGTAGGGAGAGGTGTAGTGGGGAGGAAACAGGACGGAAGGGGGGGGGGGGAAGAGGGAGCCCAGGGAAAGGACAGAGGAAAGGAGGGGGAGGGAGGATCAGAGTTGATAGGAAGGATAAATGGAGGGAGAGAGGGCATCATCCGGGAGGGGGAGTTGACGGAAGCCACCTTGGGAAAGGAGATGGAGGGTGTAGAGATGGAGGGTAGGGGGGACACAACGGTGAAGACGGGGCAGGGGGCGAGGATGGGAGAGGAGAGGAGCAACCAGGGGGTGAGGGGGTTCAAGACGGCGGGAGGTGTAGAGGATGCGGATATGTTCGAGGAAGAGGAGCAGATGGGGGAAAGGAATGAGATCATAGAGGAGCCGCGTGGGGGACGGGAGGCGGATACGGAAGGCGAGGCGGAGTGCATGACGCTCAAGGATCTGGAGGGACTGATAGAATTTGGGGGGGGCAGATATCCAGGCAGGACTGGCATAACAGAGGATGGGACGGATTAAGGATTTGTAGGTGTGGAGGATGGTAGAGGGGTGCAACCCCCATGTCCGGCCAGAGAGGAGTTTGAGGAGGCGGAGGCGGTTGTGGGCTTTGGATTGGATGGATCGGAGATGAGGGATCCAGGTGAGGTGACGGTCAATGGTGAGGCCAAGGTAGGTGAGGGTGGGGTTGAGACGGACAGGACGTGCGCAGACAGTAAGGGAGAAATCCAGGAGCCGGAAGGAGCGAGTGGTACGACCTACGATGATTGCCTGGGTCTTGGAAGGATTGAGTTTCAGGAGCCATTGGTTACACCATGCAGCAAAAAGGTCAAGGTGATTCTGGAGAAGGCGTTGGGACCGTTGGAGGGTAGGAGCGAGGGCGAGGAATGCGGTGTCATCAGCATATTGCAAGAGGTGCACTGGAGGGGGGGGTTGGGGCATATCTGCTGTGTACAGGAGGTAGAGGAGAGGGGAGAGGACAGAGCCCTGGGGCACACCGGCAGAGGGGTAGAAGGTGCGGGAATTGGCATGATGGATGGTAACGTACGAGGGGCGGCGGGAGAGGAAGGAGGCCACCAGACGGACGTAGTTGATAGGAAGGGCGTAGGTTTGGAGTTTAAACAGGAGACCGGGATGCCAGACACGGTCGTAGGCCTTTTCAAGGTCAAGGGAGACAAAAATGGCGGAGCGACGGGAATTAAGCTGGAGGGAGAGGAGATGAGTGAGGCGGAGGAGTTGGTCATCAGCAGAGAAGGAAGGTCGAAAGCCACATTGGGTGTTTGGGAGGAGGTGGTTTTGGTGGAGGTGGAGATGGATGCGCCGGGAAAGGATGGATTCCAAGAGCTTGCTGAACACCGACGTGAGACAGATAGGACGATAGGAAGAGGCATCAGACGGAGGCTTATTGGGTTTGGAGAACATCAGGATACGGGAGGTTTTCCACAGGTCGGGATAGAAGCCAGTGGCAAGGATGACATTGTAGAGGGCGGCAAGGAGGGAAAGGAAGGAGGGAGGGCAGTGTTTGAGGTGGCGGTAGGTAACGCAGTCGTGGCCGGGAGCAGTGTTGCGTTTAGTGCGGAGTGTGAGGCTGATGTCCTGTGTAGTGATGGGAGTGTTAAGTGCAGATGGTGGGGTGTGGCCCAAGTACTGGAAGCTAGGAGCAAGGGGAGGAACAGAGGTATTCGTACGGTCCATGACATCAGGGAAGAGGGAATAATCAAAGTGGGGATCATCTGGGATGGAAAAAACATCAGAGAGGTGGGAGGCAAAGTGGTTGGCCTTACTGAGGTTGTCAGGAAAGGGACGGTCATTAAGGAGGAGAGGGTACTGGGGGGTGGGGCGGTTCCCAGTAAGGCGGTGGAAAGCAGACCAATACTTGGAAGAGTTGATGGGGAGCGTGGTGTTGAGGTGGGTACATGTCTGGCGCCAGGCTCGGCGTTTCTTCGCAACAAGCAGGTTGCGGATGTGTCGCTGTAATTGCCGGTGGCGGGTAAGTGTATCCCGGTCACGAGTGCGGAGAAAAGAGCGGTAGAGGCGGCGGGACTCCCGAAGGAGAAGGACGGCCTGTGGAGGCAGGGCGGGGCGGTGAGGGTGGACGGCTTTGGTGGGGATATGGGTGGCGACGGCGTCAGACAAGGTCTGGTGCAGGAAGGCAGCAGTGCGAGAGATGTCATCAGGAGACTGGAGGGTAAGGTCGTGGCTGTCAACCTGGGTGTGAATGGAATCCCGGTAGGCATCCCAGTTGGCACGGGAGTAATCATGGACAAGTTTAGGAGGGACGTCAGGGCGAGGAGCGTGGCGGGGATGGCGACCGTTAGAGATAGTGAGGACGACAGGAGCATGGTCACTGCCAATGAGGTCAAGGACATCCGCGGTGATGCGCCCAAGGAGGTTGGGAGAGGCAAGGACTACATCAGGAGTGGTGTTGGATTCGGGCCGGGTGTGCTGGGGCAGGGGAACCAGGTCTCCCTGGAGAGTGGTGAGAAACTGATGCCACCGCCGGAGGTCGGCAGGATCGCGGCTGTGGATATTGAGGTCGGCGGCAATCACGTAGGTGGAGAAGGTGCGGTCAATGTGGGCCAGGAAATCATACGGGATGGGGGTGCGAGGGCGGACATAAATGGTGGCACAGGTGATGGTAAGGGCGGGGAAGAAGAGGCTGAGGGTGAGATGCTCGGCAGGATTGTTAAGGAGAGGTTGGGGCCGGACAGGGAGGTGCTTGAGGTGGCCTATAGCAACTCCGCCACGTGCCAGAGGGTACGGGTTATCGGTACGATGTAGGGTGTAAGGGGCAGTGGAGATGGAGATACGGGGCTGAAGGAAGGTTTCATTGAGGACGAAGGCATCCACGCGGTGCTGACGTAGGGTGTGGAGGAAGAGGAGTTTGTGGGTGGGCAGGGAGCGAATGTTGTGGGACAGGATACGGTACGGTTGTTGTACCATGGGAGTGGAGAGTTAGACGAGGGTGGTGAGGGGGGTGAAGGTGAAGTGGGCCTGGTTGTGGGAGTAAGTGGCATAGGTGGTAAGATGGAAGATGGAACGGGCAGCGAGGGCGATTTGGGAAAGAGTGTGGGAGCGCTGGAAGGGGTGGATGTTTTGGAGCACAATGGTGGTGAAACGGATGATGTCCTCAGCAGTAGGGGGAGGGCGGAGCGAGTTGTTGGGGTGGATGGGGTCATCAACAGGGCGGACAGGGACGGTGAGCTCAGGGGTACTGGTGGAGGTTTCGCTTTACACTTCGAGGAGTAGGTAGGATGTGGTTCATTACAAGTGTTGCAGGAGGGGGGAGAGGTGAGGTTGGGGCAATGCTTGAGGAAGTGGGAGGCCTTGCAGTGAGGACAAGTAGGGGGGTTCTTGCAGGCAGAGGTAACGTGGTCATTGTAGGTGAGACAGCGTTGGCAGCGGTAGGATTGGACAGGGGAACGGGAGGGGTCCACCTTATGGCGCTGATTGTAGATGAGGGCTCCCTCGTTGAGGAGGCGGTCAATGGAGGAGGAGGATTCAGTGAATATCCGCATGAGAAAAGTCGGCCCGGCATCATTGAAGATGCGACGGGCCGAGCGGATTTCGATGTCGGGCCGGGAGTTGAGTTCCGCCAACACCTCTGCCTCCGTGATCACGGGGCTAAGCTTCGTGATCACAGCGGTGAAGGTCGGCGGACGTCGGGGAGGTTGAGGCTGACGGGGAGAGGACGGGGTGTGGTAGGGGGTGAGGGTTGCGCGTTGGCCAAACTGGATACGAGGGATGCGGGAGAGGAGGTCGGTGTGGAAGGAAGCATTGGGGGATTTTATGAGGACCGAGTCCTTGCGAGGAATCAGTTGGGAGATGGGAGCATTGGGGCAGTATTTCCGGATGGCGAGAGTGAGGGAGCGGGCATCAAGGAATTGAGGGTCAGGATTGGAGAGGACAAAGGTGTGGGTGGCAGGCGTGGCGGGGGTGGGGGTCGGGGCCGCGTCCATGGGAGTGGGTGGGTCACGGGGATTGGGGGTTTTTTTGGAGGAGACTTCGGGGGAAGGGTCAGCATTCGGGCGCTTGGAAGGTTTCGTGGACACCAGTGGGTGGGGAGGGGGCAGGGGGACGGGTTGCAGGGGGAGATGGCGGGGGGCAGGACCACCCTGAGCAGCAGAAGAAGCAGACGGTGGGGGCGTGGGTGTCACTGAGACTGTGGAACGTCGAGCAGAGATCCGTGCTGGCTTGGAGCCTGTCGGAGGCGGTGCGGGGAGCGGCGGAAAGTCAGTAGCTGTCGATGGGGCGACAGTGATAGGGGAAGAGGAGTTGGGGGTGGGGACAGCCGAAAGTGGCGCAGGGGTGGGGTGGACAGGGAGAGAAGGAAGGACGGGAAGTGGGGTGGAGGATGAGCTCCATGTGATGGTGGTTGGAGCAGCGGAGGGAGAGGTGAAAATGATAGTGGTAGTGGTGGTGGGTTGGGACATGGTGGCGGCGCGCGAGAAGGGCGGCGGCGGCGGCGGCGACCAGACGGCGGCGGCGGCGACCAGGCGGCGGCGGCGGTGACCAGGCGGCGGCGGCGGCGGCGGCAGGCGGCGAGCACCGGCAGGCGGCGACCAGGCGGCGGCGGCGACCAAACGGCGGCGGCGGTGAGGACCGGCAGGCGGCAACCAAACGACGGCGGCGGCGAGCACCGGCAGGCGGCGGCGGCGGCGGCGGCGGCGAGCAGTACTGACGACGAGCAGACGGCAAGGCAAGGGTGGGGATCTTCCACGTCGAGGGTGCACCCTGAGAGTAGCCCAGGCAGTGAAACTCTTCGACGAAGAAGTGAGGGAATCCAACCCTCGAATGATGAGCAACAGTTTCCGGTGCCTACTTTAATAGCACCATTCGCACTATTCTTTTGCGAGAGCAATTCTTAAATACCGCACCAATTCATAATTTTTTTAATCCTTGACCACTTTTTTCGAAAGCGCTACGGTAGATGGGGCTGTTACAAAATTCATTTGCCTCCTGTGAGGATCGAACTCACGACCTCTGGTTTACTAGACCAGCGCTCTGCCACTGAGCTAAGGAGGCGCCGCCTAGCGCCCTTTTCGGGTACTTTATTCTTGTGGACTAGTGAATCGGAGCCCTTCAGCTGGAAACGCACCGCATTAGCGACCATTACTTGCATTTAGTTAGCACAGCTGCTGCTTTCCTACACATCTCACACGATATCGATGTACGCCTAAAATTCCAAAACAACACATTTATTTCATTTCAGAGTTACTTTCAGCTTCAAAAACCATTCCTCTGATATTCATACGAAGCTAGGCATCGTCGTAACCCGTTACGTTCATTACGCAAGGTTGACGAGAGGGGCGCAGGTTGCATCCGCGTAGACACAAAATTTAGCGCCGCCCAGCGTGGGGCTCGAACCCACGACCCTCAGATTAAGAGTCTCATGCTCTACCGACTGAGCTAGCCGGGCTCCACACAACGCGTTACGAGCCATACAGTATTTATGCGACCTGCGACCATCTATGGAAGATCCTTTTGACTACAGCTTATTTCCTGCTGCCACAAATGAGCTACAATCCTATTCAATGGAAAATTGTCTCCGAAAGGCATCAAATCTACTTGAAATGATACGTGGCTATCAGCACCATTATTCAACACACATGCTCGACAGTGCGCAGACGCCTGTGGCGTAGCTCTTGGGTCCTGAGTCAGATGCAGTAGTTCGAAAAGAACTCTCCTGATCGGCACTGTGCCGAAAATTTCGCTACACAACCCCTTTGTCTTGCTTGAGCTTCAGGTAGGCGCCGGTTTGCAGCCAGGAAGCGGACAGCAGCAACTTTCAACTAATTTTGTACTACTCAAACAACACAGTAAAACAGCATGCAACTTTTGCAGAACTGGAAAAACTCGACCGTGACAGGATTCGAACCTGCAATCTTCGGATCCGAAGTCCGACGCCTTATCCATTAGGCCACACGGTCACTGGCGCAGTATGCTTCCCCACACACACCTCATTTTCGCCATTTGTACGCTTGCCGGAATGAATTTCCCATCTTTGACGCAATCCTCCATCTCCAATTTCAGTACTAAAAAGGCGACGCTACTTCTTGCTGTGTCCCATCGCAAGTTACATTCAAGCCCTTATGACGCTGATCAAACAAGAGGTTGCAAATCAGCTTCAATCGCTTACTGCCATCTCTGTCGGTTGCAGAAGGTACCTCACCCTATGTCATACAATGGCGAGTTGCCGCTGTTACCAAAGCGGCGGCGGCGGCGGCGCCGCCGCCGCCGACGACGACGACGACGACGACGACGACGACGACGACGACAACCGCGAGGGTCTCTACCAGGGGTAGAAAATACATCACAAGAACCTAAGTATTTCACGTCGGCATTCTCCGGAGACTGCCAAAAGCAACAGTTTCCGGTGCCTACTTTAATAGCACCATTCGCACTATTCTTTTGCGAGAGCAATTCTTAAATACCGCGCCAATTCATAATTTTTTTAATCCTTGACCACTTTTTTCGAAAGCGGTACGGTAGATGGGGCTGTTACAAAATTCATTTGCCTCCTGTGAGGATCGAACTCACGACCTCTGGTTTACTAGACCAGCGCTCTGCCACTGAGCTAAGGAGGCGCCGCCTAGCGCCCTTTTCGCGGTACTTTATTCTTATGGACTAGTGAATCGGAGCCCTTCAGCTGGAAACGCACCGCATTAGCGACCATTACTTGCATTTAGTTAGCACAGCTGCTGCTTTCCTACACATCTCACACGATATCGATGTACGCCTAAAATTCCAAAACAACACATTTATTTCATTTCAGAGTTACTTTCAGCTTCAAAAACCATTCCTCTGATATTCATACGAAGCTAGGCATCGTCGTAACCCGTTACGTTCATTACGCAAGGCTCACGAGGGGGGCGCAGGTTGCATCCGCGTAGACACAAAATTTAGCGCCGCCCAGCGTGGGGCTCGAACCCACGACCCTCAGATTAAGAGTCTCATGCTCTACCGACTGAGCTAGCCGGGCTCCACACAACGCGTTACGAGCCATACAGTATTTATGCGACCTGCGACCATCTACGGAAGATCCTTTTGACTACAGCTTATTTCCTGCTGCCACAAATGAGCTACAATCCTATTCAATGGAAAATTGTCTCCGAAAGGCATCAAATCTACTTGAAATGATACGTGGCTATCAGCACCATTATTCAACACACATGCTCGACAGTGCGCAGACGCCTGTGGCGTAGCTCTTGGGTCCTGAGTCAGATGCAGTAGTTCCAAAAGAACTCTCCTGATCGGCACTGTGCCGAAAATTTCGCTACACAACCCCTTTGTCTTGCTTGAGCTTCAGGTAGGCGCCGGTTTGCAGCCAGGAAGCGGACAGCAGCAACTTTCAACTAATTTTGTACTACTCAAACAACACAGTAAAACAGCATGCAACTTTTGCAGAACTGGAAAAACTCGACCGTGACAGGATTCGAACCTGCAATCTTCGGATCCGAAGTCCGACGCCTTATCCATTAGGCCACACGGTCACTGGCGCAATATGCTTCCCCACACACACCTCATTTTCGCCATTTGTACGCTTGCCGGAATGAATTTCCCATCTTTGACGCAATCCTCCATCTCCAATTTCAGTACTAAAAAGGCGACGCTACTTCTTGCTGTGTCCCATCGCAAGTTACATTCAAGCCCTTATGACGCTGATCAAACAAGAGGTTGCAAATCAGCTTCAATCGCTTACTGCCATCTCTGTCGGTTGCAGAAGGTACCTCACCCTATGTCATACAATGGCGAGTTGCCGCTGTTACCAAAGCGGCGGCGGCGCCGACGACGACGACGACAACCGCGAGGTTCTCTACCAGGGGTAGAAAATACATCACAAGAACTAAGTATTTCACGTCGGTATTCTCCGGAGACTGCCAAAAGCAACAGTTTCCGGTGCCTACTTTAATAGCACCATTCGCACTATTCTTTTGCGAGAGCAATTCTTAAATACCGCACCAATTCATAATTTTTTTAATCCTTGACCACTTTTTTCGAAAGCGCTACGGTAGATGGGGCTGTTACAAAATTCATTTGCCTCCTGTGAGGATCGAACTCACGACCTCTGGTTTACTAGACCAGCGCTCTGCCACTGAGCTAAGGAGGCGCCGCCTAGCGCCCTTTTCGGGTACTTTATTCTTATGAACTAGTGAATCGGAGCCCTTCAGCTGGAAACGCACCGCATTAGCGACCATTACTTGCATTTAGTTAGCACAGCTGCTGCTTTCCTACACATCTCACACGATATCGATGTACGCCTAAAATTCCAAAACAACACATTTATTTCATTTCAGAGTTACTTTCAGCTTCAAAAACCATTCCTCTGATATTCATACGAAGCTAGGCATCGTCGTAACCCGTTACGTTCATTACGCAAGGCTCACGAGAGGGGCGCAGGTTGCATCCGCGTAGACACAAAATTTAGCGCCGCCCAGCGTGGGGCTCTAACCCACGACCCTCAGATTAAGAGTCTCATGCTCTACCGACTGAGCTAGCCGGGCTCCACACAACGCGTTACGAGGCATACAGTATTTATGCGACCTGCGACCATCTATGGAAGATCCTTTTGACTACAGCTTATTTCCTGCTGCCACAAATGAGCTACAATCCTATTCAATGGAAAATTGTCTCCGAAAGGCATCAAATCTACTTGAAATGATACGTGGCTATCAGCACCATTATTCAACACACATGCTCGACAGTGCGCAGACGCCTGTGGCGTAGCTCTTGGGTCCTGAGTCAGATGCAGTAGTTCCAAAAGAACTCTCCTGATCGGCACTGTGCCGAAAATTTCGCTACACAACCCCTTTGTCTTGCTTGAGCTTCAGGTAGGCGCCGGTTTGCAGCCAGGAAGCGGACAGCAGCAACTTTCAACTAATTTTGTACTACTCAAACAACACAGTAAAACAGCATGCAACTTTTGCAGAACTGGAAAAGCTCGACCGTGACAGGATTCGAACCTGCAATCTTCGGATCCGAAGTCCGACGCCTTATCCATTTTTTTTTTTTTTTTTTTTTTTTGTTTTTTTTTTTCCTTGCGCTCTCCATGAATGCCGTCCTTGGCGAGCTTCATCAGCTATAGTCAAAAGAAATCAAAGTCTCCAGATTCACTGGCGTCGTACAACAGTACACAAAAAGAATACTGGTTCTTCCGGATTACAAGGAGTTCATTGCCTCGTCTGCTTTGTAATATAAGTGCAACGAAAAATAGAAATCTCTCTCAAAACCAAGGGAAAAAAAAAAAAAAAAAAAAATGTCTCTTCCCGCAAAAAACAAATAATGAGGAATAAGAAAGAAAAGAAAACTTCAGGTTCTTCAAGCGCCATAGGTGAAACGATAACGAAAATAGTATTCAGTGTTCGCTTGTACTTGGGAACTTCACCGTGGAAATGTTAACAGTAATCGTGGATTGACTTTAGAATCACCCAATTCCCTGTTTCTCAAACAGTATTTTTAACATGTTTCCAAAATCCCTTTTAATGTGCGGGAACTGGTTTCTTCGCCAATATGCCGTTTCCATATAAGCAGTAAAGGCAGTAATATTGTCTTCTCCGTGGTTAGTGATGACGTAAGTGACAAAATGACCCAGCATCCACATTACAGTATTGTTTTTCGTTTTGGGGTAAAACCGTGTATCAGGCCACAGGAGGATATTAGTTGTATAAAGACTTTCAGTGCTACGTGTGAGCAGCGCCAATCGTTTCCGCACCCAATGCCAGTTGAACTGATGCCCGCAGCAAGTAAACCTGTGCCTCAGAGTGTCTACCAATCCACATTTGAGGCAGTTGTCAGTAGCACTTAAGCCAATGCGGTTGAGTTTTTCGTTGGTTGGAACAAGATTGTGGACAACTTTATACCAGGCGGAAATCACATCGGAGGAATGAATTTTTAGAGTAATATTGGTCCACACTGCCGTCCAGACGATTCTTGGGTAGTGCATTTCAATTGTAGTTGGAGCTTCGTACTTCTGCCACTGAGCAAGTAAGAACACTGTCGTGAGACAAGGACTTGTGAAAACACTGTCACCTAAGTAACTAATTTCGAGGTAATAAACACCGACATGTTGCAATTGAAAGTTGAGTTTACCGATGTCAATTGGCGGTTTCATACATTTAGGGCGAACAATGCGAAACAGCTTCGATGTGATAGTATGGGGCATCGTGGTAATTATCACAGTTGTTCGTTTTATATAGAGTGCTGTCGCCTTTCGACGGATATCATTGAGTTGCAGGCCCCCAGCTTGCACTGACTTAGACAGTGTGGTATAGGTTAACTTAAAAATATGACCGAGCCACACAAACCTGCTGGACAAACGCATGATCTTATGGGCTTGCATTTTGGGAAGAGGGAACACCTGAGCGACATAATAAGCTTTACAGAGTATGTATGTATTCAAAATCCTGATCTTCTGGAGGATATTTGTCGATCGCCAGGTGTTTTCCACTATAGCTCCCTGTATGCGATTGGCAGTAAGTTTCCAGTTTTTAGCTGCCATACGTAAGGGACACCTATCGATGATGATACCCAGAGCAACATGTTGTTCGACGATCTGCGCCCACGGTATAGCAAGAGATTCGAAGCCCCGTAAGCGTAGAACCTTACATTTACCCTCACTGAGTTTCGCCCCAGAAGCAGTGCTGTAAGTATCAATCTCAGCCCGCAATTGGGCCACTTCAGACTCATGACGTAGGATAACAGCAACATCATCGGCGTAAGCCCTCACAGTAAGATTGCTCCCTAAGACAGAAAGGCCACTTAATGTGATACACAATCTCTTCAGAAATGGCTCGAGCGACAAAACAAAGAGCGACATCGACAACGGACTGCCTTGCGGTACACCGCGTCGTATGCTAACAGCTTGTGTCAGCTGACCGTTAACTGTGATCCTAGCAGTAATGCCGGTTATCATATTCCGAATGACTGCCACAGCTCGTTCTTCGAGTCCAATTCGTTGCAGGATGCGTTCTAAATAGTGATGACTAACGCGGTCAAAAGCTTTGCAAAAGTCAAGAAAAAGGAAAGCACATTTGATGTTGGTTACAGCCGCTACTGAAATAACGTCTCTGTACTCTGCAACCGGAGTCATAATGGATCTCCCTGGAAGGCAAGACTGATGTGAATAAATAACTTTCCCAAGGATGGGGGCCATTCTGCTATTAATCGCTCGGGCAATCGTTTTATAATCAAAGTTCAATAATGTGATTGGACGGAGATTATCAACTCGCTTGTGACCAGTTCTCTTCGGGACTAAAACAATTCTACCCACTTTCAAGTCGGCAGGAAGAGGACCACCACTCATGACTTCATTAACAATTTCAGTAAAAGTACCACCAAGGACATTCCAGAATTTGGTATAAAATTCCTTGGGCAAACCATCAGGACCAGGCGATTTAAAGGAAGGCGACTTGGAGATCAAGGCTAAAACTTCCTCGGGAGTGAAATCCGATAAAAAGTCGACATTGTCAGCAGGACTAATCGCCCTATCAAAAACATTGACCACTGCACTGACAGCAGGTTCATTGACAATCTCACTGGAATACAGTCGTTGGAAATGTTGGTGAATTTCACTAATAATGGCCGCTTGAGTAGAGAGTAATTCCCCATTATCTCTTTCCAAAACATCAATGAAAGCCCGGCGGCGGCGTGATAAATGCTTGAATAAATGGTACATAGATGTCATTTCGTCGGCTAAAACAGATTTAGGTTTGGATTTAACTTTCAGACCTTCCAATTGTTGACGCTTCAAGCTGACAAGTTTAGCCTTGACACGTTGAATTGATGGAAAGTTAGTGTTGGTCGCAGTGGATGAATCATACAATTGTCGCAACACAGTGTAGTAAAACTCAAAGGTCTTCTTGCAGGCGCGTGCTTTCTGAGCACTATAATAAATGAGACTTTTTCGAAGCTTTGGTTTGGCAACAGTGGTCCACCACATCGCTTTAGTCGGATAAAAAGTGATGGAACGCAAACAAGTTTCCCACACATGTCTGATAACGTCAAATAATTCAGCGTCCGCCAGATGCGATATGTTTAACATCCACGGGGAACGAAATAATTTGGTAGGCTGTCGATTTAAGTGAATTGTTGCCGCAACAGCGCAATGGTCGGTAAAACTAGCCGGGATTACGTCAACCGCTAGGAGTCGGTCACTGATACAGTCCGATAGATAAATTCTATCCAGACGGCTGCATGAAGTAACGGTGAAAAAAGTGAATTTAACTAAAGTAGGATACTGCAGTTCCCAAGCATCTTTCAGCTTAATATTCTTAACTAGCTCGTGCAGTTCTTTACAGTAGTTAAAATTAGGGGACTGATCGTTTTTACGTAGAACACAGTTAAAGTCACCTCCTATTATCAGGTTTTGAGGACTTCCCCGCAACAGATACGTAACATCCTCCTTATAAAAACGTGACCGTTCGAATTTGTTGCTGTTGCCTGACGGGGCATATAAGTTAACAAGGGTGACATCAAAAATTTTACAGCCCACTCCTCGACCGGAATCTAAAAACTCGATCTCCCCAACTGGAATACCTTCCCGTATGAAAAGTGCGGTACCTGTACTTTCCTCAGGAGCAACGTTTGATATGGTTTTAAAACCAGAGATGAAGAGATTCAAAACAGTAACTTCCTGTAACAACACAATATCAGCGTCAGATTCGTATAGAAACTGCTGTAGGGCCGCAATTTTGAGATCAGATCGAATCTTATTTATGTTCAGGGAGACGAATTTGTACGCTTGTGCCATTAGTACAGTGAGGTACGGAAAGGGTCACTAAACAACACTGGTCGCATTACAAGGGCATAGAAACTTCGGAATGGTCTGCATTGTCGGGAGGATCACGAACAGTCACTTGGGTGTCGTTGGGTTTGTTTTTCTTCCGTACTGCGTTGACGTTGGGTTGAACTTTGGTCCTACTACGTGCTCTGCTAGGGAACACATCGGCAGACGGAGGCGTGGGAGGGTCGTGAGTGACTTCGCAGTCCATAACGGGATGTGACGCCTCAGCCATCTGATCTGCAGAAAGAACTGACTCAGAAGGTGGACAAGTTTGTTTGTTGTCACTAGCACGAACTGCGTGTTTGTTTGTAGACGGACTTTGACTTCCTTCAGTTTGTACACAAATACTGCCTTCCTCGTTATGCTTATCGGGAGCACGCGCTTGTTGTGATTCGTCCTGTGGTGACGTCGCGACTTCAGGCGGCGGGCTCGGCTGTTGTGATGCCAAAGCTGCCTGTACGTCACTCGGAATGACGTCAATAGCCGCAACGTCGACAGCTGCGTGCGACGGTTCAGAGAAACGTGAGTTAGTAACCGTAACCGGCATCTCTTTCGGGACGTCATGTTCTAATTCCTGGAGATCTTCGTCCGGACTATCATCATCACACGTTCGTCGCCGTTTGTGGCTCAGCAGCTGCACGTCAGATTTGGAAGCAGGCGGATCTGTAACCGGTTTTGAAGGAAAGGGTGGAAAGTCGGCAACAGGCAAACCAGGCTCTGGGGGCAATATTTCACTATCACTAGGGCGTTCGATGTCCGTGATTGGTGCCTCCCTAACAAGATCGGCCAATGTCAATTTTCTACGCTGTTCCAAAGTACTTTTGAGAACAAAGACACGTTTAGGGCAGTTCGTACGCAAGTGGCCAGTTTCGTTACAAATAAAGCATGTGCCTGGTTGCCCACTGTAGGTGACATGCACTTTATACCCACAAACAATAAGATGGGAGGGGATATCTTGCTTGACGTGCATTTCGACTGACCGGACGCCACTAAAACACTGTAACCGATGTTGGCTAGACCAACGTTCGTTACGGATTTGCTTGACCTCCCCATACTTCGTCAAAATCTCACGTAAATAACAGTTTTCAACTTCCGGCGGCAGGTTGTACACACGGACATTTTTATATTCTACATCAGCATTGGATATGAGAACAGTACTCACCGAGGCGTCACGATGACGGAACTCAGCTCTGCTACCATGTTTTAACAGAATCCTCTCCAGTAACACAGGGTTTAACAACTTGACGAAGAAACAGTAGAGATCTGTGTCGTAATAGGCAGTATGAACCTGGTCAGACGTAATACCAATGACATCCACTATGAAATCGTGAACTTCCATGGAACTCGGTTGAACATGACGTGTAGACTTGTCAAATTCGAAACACAGAGTACATTTCCTTGGGAACAACCTGGACGACATATCCACTTATTAAACGGTCGAGACCGCTAACACAGAACGACACAAAACACTAAAAGCGAAGTGAAGTGACGGATGCACAAAACAGCAAATCTAGCAAACAACGTAAACAACGAAAGTAGTCACGGCTTGCACACGCTATTGCGGAGCGAAGGCACAACACGTGCGACCTGCACGGCGTCGCAAGCGGAACTATCCATTAGGCCACACGGTCACTGGCGCAATATGCTTCCCCACACACACCTCATTTTCGCCATTTGTACGCTTGCCGGAATGAATTTCCCATCTCTGACGCAATCCTCCATCTCCAATTTTAGTACTAAAAAGGCGACGCTACTTCTTGCTGTGTCCCATCGCAAGTTACATTCAAGCCCTTATGACGCTGATCAAACAAGAGGTTGCAAATCAGCTTCAATCGCTTACTGCCATCTCTGTCGGTTGCAGAAGGTACCTCACCCTATGTCATACAATGGCGAGTTGCCGCTGTTACCAAAGCGGCGGCGGCGGCGACGACGACGACGACGACGACAACCGCGAGGGTCTCTACCAGGGGTAGAAAATACATCACAAGAACTAAGTATTTCACGTCGGCATTCTCCGGAGACTGCCAAAAGCAACAGTTTCCGGTGCCTACTTTAATAGCACCATTCGCACTATTCTTTTGCGAGAGCAATTCTTAAATACCGCGCCAATTCATAATTTTTTTAATCCTTGACCACTTTTTTCGAAAGCGCTACGGTAGATGGGGCTGTTACAAAATTCATTTGCCTCCTGTGAGGATCGAACTCACGACCTCTGGTTTAGTAGACCAGCGCTCTGCCACTGAGCTAAGGAGGCGCCGCCTAGCGCCCTTTTCGGGTACTTTATTCTTATGGACTAGTGAATCGGAGCCCTTCAGCTGGAAACGCACCGCATTAGCGACCATTACTTGCATTTAGTTAGCACAGCTGCTGCTTTCCTACACATCTCACACGATATCGATGTACGCCTAAAATTCCAAAACAACACATTTATTTCATTTCAGAGTTACTTTCAGCTTCAAAAACCATTCCTCTGATATTCATACGAAGCTAGGCATCGTCGTAACCCGTTACGTTCATTACGCAAGGCTCACGAGAGGGGCGCAGGTTGCATCCGCGTAGACACAAAATTTAGCGCCGCCCAGCGTGGGGCTCTAACCCACAACCCTCAGATTAAGAGTCTCATGCTCTACCGACTGAGCTAGCCGGGCTCCACACAACGCGTTACGAGCCATACAGTATTTATGCGACCTGCGACCATCTATGGAAGATCCTTTTGACTACAGCTTATTTCCTGCTGCCACAAATGAGCTACAATCCTATTCAATGGAAAATTGTCTCCGAAAGGCATCAAATCTACTTGAAATGATACGTGGCTATCAGCACCATTATTCAACACACATGCTCGACAGTGCGCAGACGCCTGTGGCGTAGCTCTTGGGTCCTGAGTCAGATGCAGTAGTTCCAAAAGAACTCTCCTGATCGGCACTGTGCCGAAAATTTCGCTACACAACCCCTTTGTCTTGCTTGAGCTTCAGGTAGGCGCCGGTTTGCAGCCAGGAAGCGGACAGCAGCAACTTTCAACTAATTTTGTACTACACAAACAACACAGTAAAACAGCATGCAACTTTTGCAGAACTGGAAAAACTCGACCGTGACAGGATTCGAACCTGCAATCTTCGGATCCGAAGTCCGACGCCTTATCCATTAGGCCACACGGTCACTGGCGCAATATGCTTCCCCACACACACCTCATTTTCGCCATTTGTACGCTTGCCGGAATGAATTTCCCATCTTTGACGCAATCCTCCATCTCCAATTTCAGTACTAAAAAGGCGACGCTACTTCTTGCTGTGTCCCATCGCAAGTTACATTCAAGCCCTTATGACGCTGATCAAACAAGAGGTTGCAAATCAGCTTCAATCGCTTACTGCCATCTCTGTCGGTTGCAGAAGGTACCTCACCCTATGTCATACAATGGCGAGTTGCCGCTGTTACCAAAGCGGCGGCTGCGCCGACGACGACGACGACGACAACCGCGAGGGTCTCTACCAGGGGTAGAAAATACATCACAAGAACTAAGTATTTCACGTCGGCATTCTCCGGAGACTGCCAAAAGCAACAGTTTCCGGTGCCTACTTTAATAGCACCATTCGCACTATTCTTTTGCGAGAGCAATTCTTAAATACCGCGCCAATTCATAATTTTTTTAATCCTTGACCACTTTTTTCGAAAGCGCTACGGTAGATGGGGCTGTTACAAAATTCATTTGCCTCCTGTGAGGATCGAACTCACGACCTCTGGTTTAGTAGACCAGCGCTCTGCCACTGAGCTAAGGAGGCGCCGCCTAGCGCCCTTTTCGGGTACTTTATTCTTATGGACTAGTGAATCGGAGCCCTTCAGCTGGAAACGCACCGCATTAGCGACCATTACTTGCATTTAGTTAGCACAGCTGCTGCTTTCCTACACATCTCACACGATATCGATGTACGCCTAAAATTCCAAAACAACACATTTATTTCATTTCAGAGTTACTTTCAGCTTCAAAAACCATTCCTCTGATATTCATACGAAGCTAGGCATCGTCGTAACCCGTTACGTTCATTACGCAAGGCTCACGAGAGGGGCGCAGGTTGCATCCGCGTAGACACAAAATTTAGCGCCGCCCAGCGTGGGGCTCTAACCCACGACCCTCAGATTAAGAGTCTCATGCTCTACCGACTGAGCTAGCCGGGCTCCACACAACGCGTTACGAGCCATACAGTATTTATGCGACCTGCGACCATCTATGGAAGATCCTTTTGACTATTTCCTGCTGCCACAAATGAGCTACAATCCTATTCAATGGAAAATTGTCTCCGAAAGGCATCAAATCTACTTGAAATGATACGTGGCTATCAGCACCATTATTCAACACACATGCTCGACAGTGCGCAGACGCCTGTGGCGTAGCTCTTGGGTCCTGAGTCAGATGCAGTAGTTCCAAAAGAACTCTCCTGATCGGCACTGTGCCGAAAATTTCGCTACACAACCCCTTTGTCTTGCTTGAGCTTCAGGTAGGCGCCGGTTTGCAGCCAGGAAGCGGACAGCAGCAACTTTCAACTAATTTTGTACTACTCAAACAACACAGTAAAACAGCATGCAACTTTTGCAGAACTGGAAAAACTCGACCGTGACAGGATTCGAACCTGCAATCTTCGGATCCGAAGTCCGACGCCTTATCCATTAGGCCACACGGTCACTGGCGCAATATGCTTCCCCACACACACCTCATTTTCGCCATTTGTACGCTTGCCGGAATGAATTTCCCATCTTTGACGCAATCCTCCATCTCCAATTTCAGTACTAAAAAGGCGACGCTACTTCTTGCTGTGTCCCATCGCAAGTTACATTCAAGCCCTTATGACGCTGATCAAACAAGAGGTTGCAAATCAGCTTCAATCGCTTACTGCCATCTCTGTCGGTTGCAGAAGGTACCTCACCCTATGTCATACAATGGCGAGTTGCCGCTGTTACCAAAGCGGCGGCGGCGCCGACGACGACGACGACGACGACGACAACCGCGAGGGTCTCTACCAGGGGTAGAAAATACATCACAAGAACTAAGTATTTCACGTCGGCATTCTCCGGAGACTGCCAAAAGCAACAGTTTCCGGTGCCTACTTTAATAGCACCATTCGCACTATTCTTTTGCGAGAGCAATTCTTAAATACCGCGCCAATTCATAATTTTTTTAATCCTTGACCACTTTTTTCGAAAGCGCTACGGTAGATGGGGCTGTTACAAAATTCATTTGCCTCCTGTGAGGATCGAACTCACGACCTCTGGTTTAGTAGACCAGCGCTCTGCCACTGAGCTAAGGAGGCGCCGCCTAGCGCCCTTTTCGGGTACTTTATTCTTATGGACTAGTGAATCGGAGCCCTTCAGCTGGAAACGCACCGCATTAGCGACCATTACTTGCATTTAGTTAGCACAGCTGCTGCTTTCCTACACATCTCACACGATATCGATGTACGCCTAAAATTCCAAAACAACACATTTATTTCATTTCAGAGTTACTTTCAGCTTCAAAAACCATTCCTCTGATATTCATACGAAGCTAGGCATCGTCGTAACCCGTTACGTTCATTACGCAAGGCTCACGAGAGGGGCGCAGGTTGCATCCGCGTAGACACAAAATTTAGCGCCGCCCAGCGTGGGGCTCTAACCCACGACCCTCAGATTAAGAGTCTCATGCTCTACCGACTGAGCTAGCCGGGCTCCACACAACGCGTTACGAGCCATACAGTATTTATGCGACCTGCGACCATCTATGGAAGATCCTTTTGACTATTTCCTGCTGCCACAAATGAGCTACAATCCTATTCAATGGAAAATTGTCTCCGAAAGGCATCAAATCTACTTGAAATGATACGTGGCTATCAGCACCATTATTCAACACACATGCTCGACAGTGCGCAGACGCCTGTGGCGTAGGTCTTGGGTCCTGAGTCAGATGCAGTAGTTCCAAAAGAACTCTCCTGATCGGCACTGTGCCGAAAATTTCGCTACACAACCCCTTTGTCTTGCTTGAGCTTCAGGTAGGCGCCGGTTTGCAGCCAGGAAGCGGACAGCAGCAACTTTCAACTAATTTTGTACTACTCAAACAACACAGTAAAACAGCATGCAACTTTTGCAGAACTGGAAAAACTCGACCGTGACAGGATTCGAACCTGCAATCTTCGGATCCGAAGTCCGACGCCTTATCCATTAGGCCACACGGTCACTGGCGCAATATGCTTCCCCACACACACCTCATTTTCGCCATTTGTACGCTTGCCGGAATGAATTTCCCATCTTTGACGCAATCCTCCATCTCCAATTTCAGTACTAAAAAGGCGACGCTACTTCTTGCTGTGTCCCATCGCAAGTTACATTCAAGCCCTTATGACGCTGATCAAACAAGAGGTTGCAAATCAGCTTCAATCGCTTACTGCCATCTCTGTCGGTTGCAGAAGGTACCTCACCCTATGTCATACAATGGCGAGTTGCCGCTGTTACCAAAGCGGCGGCGGCGGCGGCGGCGGCGACGACGACGACGACGACGACGACAACCGCGAGGGTCTCTACCAGGGGTAGAAAATACATCACAAGAACCTAAGTATTTCACGTCGGCATTCTCCGGAGACTGCCAAAAGCAACAGTTTCCGGTGCCTACTTTAATAGCACCATTCGCACTATTCTTTTGCGAGAGCAATTCTTAAATACCGCACCAATTCATAATTTTTTTAATCCTTGACCACTTTTTTCGAAAGCGCTACGGTAGATGGGGCTGTTGCAAAATTCATTTGCCTCCTGTGAGGATCGAACTCACGACCTCTGGTTTAGTAGACCAGCGCTCTGCCACTGAGCTAAGGAGGCGCCGCCTAGCGCCCTTTTCGGGTACTTTATTCTTGTGGACTAGTGATATCGGAGCCCTTCAGCTGGAAACGCACCGCATTAGCGACCATTACTTGCATTTAGTTAGCACAGCTGCTGCTTTCCTACACATCTCACACGATATCGATGTACGCCTAAAATTCCAAAACAACACATTTATTTCATTTCTGAGTTACTTTCAGCTTCAAAAACCATTCCTCTGATATTCATACGAAGCTAGGCATCGTCGTAACCCGTTACGTTCATTACGCAAGGTTCACGAGAGGGGCGCAGGTTGCATCCGCGTAGACACAAAATTTAGCGCCGCCCAGCGTGGGGCTCGAACCCACGACCCTCAGATTAAGAGTCTCATGCTCTACCGACTGAGCTAGCCGGGCTCCACACAACGCGTTACGAGCCATACAGTATTTATGCGACCTGCGACCATCTATGGAAGATCCTTTTGACTACAGCTTATTTCCTGCTGCCACAAATGAGCTACAATCCTATTCAATGGAAAATTGTCTCCGAAAGGCATCAAATCTACTTGAAATGATACGTGGCTATCAGCACCATTATTCAACACACATGCTCGACAGTGCGCAGACGCCTGTGGCGTAGCTCTTGGGTCCTGAGTCAGATGCAGTAGTTCGAAAAGAACTCTCCTGATCGGCACTGTGCCGAAAATTTCGCTACACAACCCCTTTGTCTTGCTTGAGCTTCAGGTAGGCGCCGGTTTGCAGCCAGGAAGCGGACAGCAGCAACTTTCAACTAATTTTGTACTACTCAAACAACACAATAAAACAGCATGCAACTTTTGCAGAACTGGAAAAACTCGATCGTGACAGGATTCGAACCTGCAATCTTCGGATCCGAAGTCCGACGCCTTATCCATTAGGCCACACGGTCACTGGCGCAATATGCTTCCCCACACACACCTCATTTTCGCCATTTGTACGCTTGCCGGAATGAATTTCCCATCTTTGACGCAATCCTCCATCTCCAATTTCAGTACTAAAAAGGCGACGCTACTTCTTGCTGTGTCCCATCGCAAGTTACATTCAAGCCCTTATGACGCTGATCAAACAAGAGGTTGCAAATCAGCTTCAATCGCTTACTGCCATCTCTGTCGGTTGCAGAAGGTACCTCACCCTATGTCATACAATGGTGAGTTGCCGCTGTTACCAAAGCGGCGGCGGCGGCGGCGGCGACGACGACGACGACGACGACAACCGCGAGGGTCTCTACCAGGGGTAGAAAATACATCACAAGAACCTAAGTATTTCACGTCGGCATTCTCCGGAGACTGCCAAAAGCAACAGTTTCCGGTGCCTACTGTAATAGCACCATTCGCACTATTCTTTTGCGAGAGCAATTCTTAAATACCGCGCCAATTCATAATTTTTTTAATCCTTGACCACTTTTTTCGAAAGCGGTACGGTAGATGGGGCTGTTACAAAATTCATTTGCCTCCTGTGAGGATCGAACTCACGACCTCTGGTTTACTAGACCAGCGCTCTGCCACTGAGCTAAGGAGGCGCCGCCTAGCGCCCTTTTCGCGGTACTTTATTCTTATGGACTAGTGAATCGGAGCCCTTCAGCTGGAAACGCACCGCATTAGCGACCATTACTTGCATTTAGTTAGCACAGCTGCTGCTTTCCTACACATCTCACACGATATCGATGTACGCCTAAAATTCCAAAACAACACATTTATTTCATTTCAGAGTTACTTTCAGCTTCAAAAACCATTCCTCTGATATTCATACGAAGCTAGGCATCGTCGTAACCCGTTACGTTCATTACGCAAGGCTCACGAGAGGGGCGCAGGTTGCATCCGCGTAGACACAAAATTTAGCGCCGCCCAGCGTGGGGCTCGAACCCACGACCCTGAGTTTAAGAGTCTCATGCTCTACCGACTGAGCTAGCCGGGCTCCACACAACGCGTTACGAGCCATACAGTATTTATGCGACCTGCGACCATCTACGGAAGATCCTTTTGACTACAGCTTATTTCCTGCTGCCACAAATGAGCTACAATCCTATTCAATGGAAAATTGTCTCCGAAAGGCATCAAATCTACTTGAAATGATACGTGGCTATCAGCACCATTATTCAACACACATGCTCGACAGTGCGCAGACGCCTGTGGCGTAGCTCTTGGGTCCTGAGTCAGATGCAGTAGTTCCAAAAGAACTCTCCTGATCGGCACTGTGCCGAAAATTTCGCTACACAACCCCTTTGTCTTGCTTGAGCTTCAGGTAGGCGCCGGTTTGCAGCCAGGAAGCGGACAGCAGCAACTTTCAACTAATTTTGTACTACTCAAACAACACAGTAAAACAGCATGCAACTTTTGCAGAACTGGAAAAACTCGACCGTGACAGGATTCGAACCTGCAATCTTCGGATCCGAAGTCCGACGCCTTATCCATTAGGCCACACGGTCACTGGCGCAATATGCTTCCCCACACACACCTCATTTTCGCCATTTGTACGCTTGCCGGAATGAATTTCCCATCTTTGACGCAATCCTCCATCTCCAATTTCAGTACTAAAAAGGCGACGCTACTTCTTGCTGTGTCCCATCGCAAGTTACATTCAAGCCCTTATGACGCTGATCAAACAAGAGGTTGCAAATCAGCTTCAATCGCTTACTGCCATCTCTGTCGGTTGCAGAAGGTACCTCACCCTATGTCATACAATGGCGAGTTGCCGCTGTTACCAAAGCGGCGGCGGCGCCGACGACGACGACGACGACGACGACAACCGCGAGGGTCTCTACCAGGGGTAGAAAATACATCACAAGAACTAAGTATTTCACGTCGGCATTCTCCGGAGACTGCCAAAAGCAACAGTTTCCGGTGCCTACTTTAATAGCACCATTCGCACTATTCTTTTGCGAGAGCAATTCTTAAATACCGCGCCAATTCATAATTTTTTTAATCCTTGACCACTTTTTTCGAAAGCGGTACGGTAGATGGGGCTGTTACAAAATTCATTTGCCTCCTGTGAGGATCGAACTCACGACCTCTGGTTTACTAGACCAGCGCTCTGCCACTGAGCTAAGGAGGCGCCGCCTAGCGCCCTTTTCGCGGTACTTTATTCTTATGGACTAGTGAATCGGAGCCCTTCAGCTGGAAACGCACCGCATTAGCGACCATTACTTGCATTTAGTTAGCACAGCTGCTGCTTTCCTACACATCTCACACGATATCGATGTACGCCTAAAATTCCAAAACAACACATTTATTTCATTTCAGAGTTACTTTCAGCTTCAAAAACCATTCCTCTGATATTCATACGAAGCTAGGCATCGTCGTAACCCGTTACGTTCATTACGCAAGGCTCACGAGAGGGGCGCAGGTTGCATCCGCGTAGACACAAAATTTAGCGCCGCCCAGCGTGGGGCTCGAACCCACGACCCTGAGTTTAAGAGTCTCATGCTCTACCGACTGAGCTAGCCGGGCTCCACACAACGCGTTACGAGCCATACAGTATTTATGCGACCTGCGACCATCTACGGAAGATCCTTTTGACTACAGCTTATTTCCTGCTGCCACAAATGAGCTACAATCCTATTCAATGGAAAATTGTCTCCGAAAGGCATCAAATCTACTTGAAATGATACGTGGCTATCAGCACCATTATTCAACACACATGCTCGACAGTGCGCAGACGCCTGTGGCGTAGCTCTTGGGTCCTGAGTCAGATGCAGTAGTTCCAAAAGAACTCTCCTGATCGGCACTGTGCCGAAAATTTCGCTACACAACCCCTTTGTCTTGCTTGAGCTTCAGGTAGGCGCCGGTTTGCAGCCAGGAAGCGGACAGCAGCAACTTTCAACTAATTTTGTACTACTCAAACAACACAGTAAAACAGCATGCAACTTTTGCAGAACTGGAAAAACTCGACCGTGACAGGATTCGAACCTGCAATCTTCGGATCCGAAGTCCGACGCCTTATCCATTAGGCCACACGGTCACTGGCGCAATATGCTTCCCCACACACACCTCATTTTCGCCATTTGTACGCTTGCCGGAATGAATTTCCCATCTTTGACGCAATCCTCCATCTCCAATTTCAGTACTAAAAAGGCGACGCTACTTCTTGCTGTGTCCCATCGCAAGTTACATTCAAGCCCTTATGACGCTGATCAAACAAGAGGTTGCAAATCAGCTTCAATCGCTTACTGCCATCTCTGTCGGTTGCAGAAGGTACCTCACCCTATGTCATACAATGGCGAGTTGCCGCTGTTACCAAAGCGGCGGCGGCGCCGACGACGACGACGACGACGACGACAACCGCGAGGGTCTCTACCAGGGGTAGAAAATACATCACAAGAACTAAGTATTTCACGTCGGCATTCTCCGGAGACTGCCAAAAGCAACAGTTTCCGGTGCCTACTTTAATAGCACCATTCGCACTATTCTTTTGCGAGAGCAATTCTTAAATACCGCGCCAATTCATAATTTTTTTAATCCTTGACCACTTTTTTCGAAAGCGCTACGGTAGATGGGGCTGTTACAAAATTCATTTGCCTCCTGTGAGGATCGAACTCACGACCTCTGGTTTAGTAGACCAGCGCTCTGCCACTGAGCTAAGGAGGCGCCGCCTAGCGCCGTTTTCGGGTACTTTATTCTTATGGACTAGTGAATCGGAGCCCTTCAGCTGGAAACGCACCGCATTAGCGACCATTACTTGCATTTAGTTAGCACAGCTGCTGCTTTCCTACACATCTCACACGATATCGATGTACGCCTAAAATTCCAAAACAACACATTTATTTCATTTCAGAGTTACTTTCAGCTTCAAAAACCATTCCTCTGATATTCATACGAAGCTAGGCATCGTCGTAACCCGTTACGTTCATTACGCAAGGCTCACGAGAGGGGCGCAGGTTGCATCCGCGTAGACACAAAATTTAGCGCCGCCCAGCGTGGGGCTCTAACCCACGACCCTCAGATTAAGAGTCTCATGCTCTACCGACTGAGCTAGCCGGGCTCCACACAACGCGTTACGAGCCATACAGTATTTATGCGACCTGCGACCATCTATGGAAGATCCTTTTGACTATTTCCTGCTGCCACAAATGAGCTACAATCCTATTCAATGGAAAATTGTCTCCGAAAGGCATCAAATCTACTTGAAATGATACGTGGCTATCAGCACCATTATTCAACACACATGCTCGACAGTGCGCAGACGCCTGTGGCGTAGCTCTTGGGTCCTGAGTCAGATGCAGTAGTTCCAAAAGAACTCTCCTGATCGGCACTGTGCCGAAAATTTCGCTACACCACCCCTTTGTCTTGCTTGAGCTTCAGGTAGGCGCCGGTTTGCAGCCAGGAAGCGGACAGCAGCAACTTTCAACTAATTTTGTACTACTCAAACAACACAGTAAAACAGCATGCAACTTTTGCAGAACTGGAAAAACTCGACCGTGACAGGATTCGAACCTGCAATCTTCGGATCCGAAGTCCGACGCCTTATCCATTAGGCCACACGGTCACTGGCGCCATATGCTTCCCCACACACACCTCATTTTCGCCATTTGTACGCTTGCCGGAATGAATTTCCCATCTTTGACGCAATCCTCCATCTCCAATTTCAGTACTAAAAAGGCGACGCTACTTCTTGCTGTGTCCCATCGCAAGTTACATTCAAGCCCTTATGACGCTGATCAAACAAGAGGTTGCAAATCAGCTTCAATCGCTTACTGCCATCTCTGTCGGTTGCAGAAGGTACCTCACCCTATGTCATACAATGGCGAGTTGCCGCTGTTACCAAAGCGGCGGCGGCGCCGACGACGACGACAACAACCGCGAGGGTCTCTACCAGGGGTAGAAAATACATCACAAGAACTAAGTATTTCACGTCGGCATTCTCCGGAGACTGCCAAAAGCAACAGTTTCCGGTGCCTACTTTAATAGCACCATTCGCACTATTCTTTTGCGAGAGCAATTCTTAAATACCGCACCAATTCATAATTTTTTTAATCCTTGACCACTTTTTTCGAAAGCGCTACGGTAGATGGGGCTGTTACAAAATTCATTTGCCTCCTGTGAGGATCGAACTCACGACCTCTGGTTTACTAGACCAGCGCTCTGCCACTGAGCTAAGGAGGCGCCGCCTAGCGCCCTTTTCGGGTACTTTATTCTTGTGGACTAGTGAATCGGAGCCCTTCAGCTGGAAACGCACCGCATTAGCGACCATTACTTGCATTTAGTTAGCACAGCTGCTGCTTTCCTACACATCTCACACGATATCGATGTACGCCTAAAATTCCAAAACAACACATTTATTTCATTTCTGAGTTACTTTCAGCTTCAAAAACCATTCCTCTGATATTCATACGAAGCTAGGCATCGTCGTAACCCGTTACGTTCATTACGCAAGGTTCACGAGAGGGGCGCAGGTTGCATCCGCGTAGACACAAAATTTAGCGCCGCCCAGCGTGGGGCTCGAACCCACGACCCTCAGATTAAGAGTCTCATGCTCTACCGACTGAGCTAGCTTTTTTTTTTTTTTTTCTTATTTTACTCTTTTTTTTTTTTTTTTTTTTTTTTTTTTTTTCACCGGCATGAGTTCGGCACCCGTTACACGTTCGCCAGGTGCAGCCGCACAAATATAGCGCAGAATGTACCACCAAAAGAGTTTCTCAAATCCGTATAATCACGGCACTCAATACATTTTGTTCGAAACTAAGTCGTCTGTTACAGACATCAGAGATTAGACAGAATGCAGAGGTCTATCTGTCGAATAATGTCTCAAGTTTTGGTCACGTTGTAATCTCCATAAAGTAATATTTTGAGTATATGAATTTATTTCGAGCTCTCTGTATTTCATCAGCGACTGTTATTGTACAGAGGATGTACTGGTCAGCCTGCACTGTTTCCTCACACTGTCGTTAGCACTCTGCATCTCCAGACAAGAGTCGTTTTCATACCACAAGTGTCCCTTTTGACGTGTTTGCGGCTGTGGCGCGGAAGTAACCTCACGAGGGAACGTCGTATTTACAACCAACACTCTCTGTTTGTAGCTCACACTACCGAAGAAACAGTTTGGTTGCCGTAGGTGCGCTTGTGTTTGATACAAATTTTTGGTTTCACTTAGGAGAACACGGCCAGAATCGTGCTGTTGCACTTTACAAAGGATCTCAATGATACACAGGGTGCTCCAGAGAAGCGACAAAATCTGTGTCAGGAGTGGGATTCGAACCCACGCCCTCATTCGAGGACCAAAAGGCTCTAGCTGCTACTGCAGCCAAGGTTTTTCCTTGAGTCTGGCGCCTTACACCGCTTTTTTTTTTCTTTTTTATTCCGTTTTTTGCCAGAGACCGCTTGGTTTGTTTTTGCGTCTTTTTGGAAGCCATCAGTAGGCCCATGACGGGGACAAAGAGGGCAGGGGTCAAAGAACTCGAGGCCTGGCCACGATGCCCCCGCCATTACTCCCACCGAATGGCTCCTTCAGTACATTTTACATGTTATAGAAAAGCGGTTGTAGTCGCGTGTGGTCTTTGCCTGCTCTTTTTATTATGGTGCGGAGCACTGTTTGTACGACGTCTGGGTGGAGATCTCATTGGAAGGCTGTCATTCGAGTGATCATTCAACAATCATTCGAGTAGGAAACATGTTATTTTACCTCAATATACCTCCAGCATTTATGAGACACATATTGGGGGGACCGACATAACAGAAATGGATAAAAGAAGAGGCATTGCCTTCAGCTTGAACGTAGATCTCATACTTCATTCCTTCAGTACCCCGAAAATAGTAACTTTATTGTTAGACTGTGCTTTTTAACCAACACCTATTCTTTCAAATAAAATGATCAACATGTTTCCATACATTTTCCTGTGGTCTGCATAGTGCTTAACTTTACTGTACTCCATTTTCATAAAAAGCTTGAATTCCGTTTCATCGTCACCACCTATTTTATTGAGAATGTAGTGGACAAACTGTCCCATTAACCAATGTATTGCATTATTTTTGGTTTTGGGGTAATACTTAATTTCAGGTCTAGCCGGGCTCCACACAACGCGTTACGAGCCATACAGTATTTATGCGACCTGCGACCATCTATGGAAGATCCTTTTGACTACAGCTTATTTCCTGCTGCCACAAATGAGCTACAATCCTATTCAATGGAAAATTGTCTCCGAAAGGCATCAAATCTACTTGAAATGATACGTGGCTATCAGCACCATTATTCAACACACATGCTCGACAGTGCGCAGACGCCTGTGGCGTAGCTCTTGGGTCCTGAGTCAGATGCAGTAGTTCCAAAAGAACTCTCCTGATCGGCACTGTGCCGAAAATTTCGCTACACAACCCCTTTGTCTTGCTTGAGCTTCAGGTAGGCGCCGGTTTGCAGCCAGGAAGCGGACAGCAGCAACTTTCAACTAATTTTGTACTACTCAAACAACACAGTAAAACAGCATGCAACTTTTGCAGAACTGGAAAAACTCGACCGTGACAGGATTCGAACCTGCAATCTTCGGATCCGAAGTCCGACGCCTTATCCATTAGGCCACACGGTCACTGGCGCAATATGCTTCCCCACACACACCTCATTTTCGCCATTTGTACGCTTGCCGGAATGAATTTCCCATCTTTGACGCAATCCTCCATCTCCAATTTCAGTACTAAAAAGGCGACGCTACTTCTTGCTGTGTCCCATCGCAAGTTACATTCAAGCCCTTATGACGCTGATCAAACAAGAGGTTGCAAATCAGCTTCAATCGCTTACTGCCATCTCTGTCGGTTGCAGAAGGTACCTCACCCTATGTCATACAATGGCGAGTTGCCGCTGTTACCAAAGCGGCGGCGGCGCCGACGACGACGACAACAACCGCGAGGGTCTCTACCAGGGGTAGAAAATACATCACAAGAACTAAGTATTTCACGTCGGCATTCTCCGGAGACTGCCAAAAGCAACAGTTTTTTTTTTTTTTTTTTTTTTTTTTCTTTATTGTATTTCAATTCCCCATTGGGGCGGGCTGGCAGCAGCATATGCGCTGCTCTTCAGCCGAAAGACATAGAACAAAACAAGAGAAGACATTTAAAAACAGCAAAGGAGAGAAGAAGGCGAACATAGATATAAAAAGGGAGAACATCATGGAAGGCAATATACAAAAAAACGGGGTGACTGTAAAATGGAGATAAAAAAAAAAAAAAAAAACTGTTTAAAAGTAGCACACTCAAAAAAGCCACACACTGCGACGATTAAAAGAACACAAGGCACAGTATGACTGGAGCATAAAGGTGTTGACGGATGGCATAGCACACAGCGTAACACTGACGGCGAACCTCAAGGCAGTACACAATTAAAATCACACCTCTTGACGCACACGGGAAACAGCACGAAACACAACACTGACGTGGCACACTGTTGATGAGCAATACAGAGGATCTGCCAGGTTCAAGGAGATGATGGAGACCTGAAGAAGGGAGGGAGGGGAAGAGATGGGGGAGGGGAATGGGGGGCGCTCGGAAGAGGGCCAGGTAGGGAGGGATGTGGGAAGGAGAGAGGCAAGTATGGGGGGCAGGGTCTCAGGGGAGGGGGGGGATGGAGGAAAATCCGCTCTGGGAGAAGGAAGAAAGAGGAGAAGGGGGCCCTGGGGAGGGGGGGAGGGGGAACAAGGCCGGGTTATAGTTGGAAGGAAGGGTATATGTCACGGCGAAGTTCGTCATCCGGGAGGGGAAGGCGTTGGAAATTGCCCTGATGAAGGAGATGGAGGGTGTGGAGGTGGAGAGAGGGAGGGATACAGCGATAGAGGCGCGGCAACGGGCGGGGGGTGGAGAGGAAGGAGGAAACCAGAGGGTGGGGGGGATCAAGCCTGCGAACAATGTAAAGGATGCGGAGATGTTGGAGGAACAAGAGGAGGTGGGGGAAGGGGATCAGTTCATACAGGAGCCGTGTGGGGGAAGGAAGGCGGATACGGAAGGCAAGGCGGAGCGCATGGCGTTCAAGGATTTGGAGAGCCTTGTAAAAGCGGGTGGGGGCGGAGATCCAGGCGACGCTGGCATAACAGAGGATAGGACGGATGAGGGATTTGTAGGTGTGGAGGATGGTAGAAGGATGCAATCCCCATGTCCGGCCGGACAGGAGTTTCAGCAGGCGGAGGCGGGAATGGGCTTTCTGCTGGATGGTCAGGAGATGAGGGGTCCAGGTGAGGTGTCGGTCAAGGGTGAGGCCAAGGTATTTCAGGGTGGGGGTGAGTTGGATAGGACGACCATAAAGGGTGAGGTAGAAATCTTGGAGGCGAAAGGAGCGAGTGGTACGGCCTATGATGATTGCCTGGGTTTTGGAGGGGTTGAGACGGAGGAGCCACTGATTACACCAAGTGGTGAACTGGTTAAGGTGGGTTTGGAGGGTACGTTGAGACCGTTGAAGGGTAGGATAGAGAGCCAGGAAGGCGGTGTCATCAGCATATTGGAGAAGGTGAACTGGTGGGGGTGGCTTGGGCATATCAGCTGTATACAAGAGATAAAGGAGAGGGGAGAGGACAGAACCCTGGGGGACGCCAGCCGTGGGATAAAAGATACGGGAGTTGGTGTTGTGGAGGGTGACATAGGAAGGACGGTGCGAGAGGAAGGAAGCGACCAGACGGACAAAATTGATAGGCAGGGCGTAGGTTTGGAGTTTAAAGAGGAGACCGGGATGCCATACACGGTCATAGGCATTTTGGAGGTCAAGGGAAACAAAAATGGCGGAGCGACGTGAGTTGAGCTGGAGGGACAGAAGGTGAACAAGGTTGAGGAGTTGGTCGTCAGCAGAGAAGGAGGGTCGGAAGCCACACTGGGTAAGGGGGAGGAGGTGGTGTTGAGCAAGGTGCCGATGGATACGGTGGGAGAGGATGGATTCAAGGACCTTACTGAAGACGGAGGTGAGGCAGATGGGACGATAGGAAGAGGCGGCAGAAGGGGGTTTGTTGGGTTTGAGGAAGAGGAGGACGCGGGAGGTCTTCCACAGGTCAGGGTAGAAGCCAGTAGAGAGGATGACATTATAGAGATGGGCGAGGACAGTTAGGAAGGAATAGGGGCTTTCTCGAAGGTGACGGTAGGTGACACAGTCGTGACCAGGGGCCGTGTTGCGTTTGGACTGGAGGAGAATTTTAATGTCTTGTGCTGTGATGGGAGTGTTGACGTCGGAGGGGGGCAACTGCCCCAAGTACTGGAGACTAGGAGCAAGTGGAGCGACTGAGGTATCAGCACGTGCCATGACGGTGGGGAAAAGAGAATAATCAAAGTGGGGATCATCGGGGATGGAGAAGACCTCGGAAAGGTGGGAAGCGAAGTGGTTGGCCTTACTGAGGTTGTCTGGAAGGGGGCGATCGTTATGGAGAAGGGGGTAGTGGGGAGCGGAAAGGGAACCAGTAAGACGATGGAAGGCAGACCAGTACTTGGAGGAGTTGATAGGGAGGGTGGCATTGAGTCGTGTGCAGGTCTGGCGCCAGTCCCGGCGTTTCGTTGCTGTAATAAGGTTCCGTACGTGTCGCTGTATTTGCCGGTGGCGTTGGAGTGTATCCCTGTCACGAGTGCGGAGGAAGGAGCGATAGAGGCGGCGGGATTCACGGAGGAGGAGGACAGCCCGCGGAGGGAGAGTGGGACGGTGTGGGTGGATGGTTTTAGTAGGAACATGGGCCTCCACGGCGTCAGTAATTACCTGCTGAAGGAAGGACGAGGCGTGGACGATGTCATCAGGATGGCGATAGGTAAGAGGGTGGCTTTCGACCTGGGTGGAGATGGAGTCCCGGTAGGCATCCCAGTTGGCACGGCGATAGTCATGGACGACCTTGGGAGGGGGTGCAGGTTGCGGAGCCGGAGGGGGGCGGTTGGCAGACGTTATGGTGAGAAGGACAGGGAGGTGATCGCTACCTGTGGGGTCAAGGACGGCAACAGTGATACGCCCAAGGAGGTTGGCGGAGGCAATGACAACATCGGGGGTGGTGTTACTTTCGGGTCGGGTGTGCTGGGGAATGGGAACAAGGTCACCCTGGATTGTGGAGAGGAACTGATGCCACCGCCGAAGGGCAGCAGGAGTGCGGCTATGGACGTTGAGGTCGGCGGCAATCACATAGGTGGAGAAGGTGCGGTCAATGTGTGAGATGAAGTCATAAGGAAGAGGAGCAGTGGAGCGGACATAGATGGTGGCACAGGTAATGGTGATGGAGGGGAAGAAGACGCTAAGGATAAGGTGTTCAGTGGGGTCATTGAGGAGAGGTTGTGGCCGGACGGGGATATGCTTAAGGTGGCCAATCGCGACTCCACCCTGCGCACGAGGACCAGGAGCATCAGTGCGGTGGAGGAGATAGGGGGAGGTGCGGATAGAATGGTGGGGCTGGAGAAAGGTTTCGTTCAAGAGGAAGGTGTCGACCTGGTGGTGGGAGAGGGTGTGCATGAGGAGGTATTTGTTGGAGCGGAAGGAGCGAATGTTCTGGAAGAGGATGCGAGACTCGTGCCGCGCCATGAAGGGAAGGAGGGGGGGGAAGAGAGGGAAGGGAAGAGACTTAAACTAGGGTGTCGAGGCGGGTGAAGGTGAAGTGGGCTTGGTTGTGGGAGTAAGTGGCGAAAGTGTTCAGGTGGAAAACAGAGCGAGCAGCAAGGGATATTTGTTGGAAGGTGTGCGGGCGCTGAAAAGGGTGAATGTTTTGGAGTACAACGGTAATGAACCGGATGATGTCCTCGGCCGTGGGGGGTGGACGGAGGGAATTGTTAGGATGGACAGGAGGATCGACGGGACGAACTGGGACTGTAAGTTCAGGGGTGGCTGGAGGGGGTTTAGCTTTACACTTGTGGGAGTATGTGGGATGGGGGCCATTGCAGGTATTACAGGAAGGAGGAGCAGCGAGGTTGGGGCAGTTCTTGAGAAAGTGGGAGGCCTTGCAATGGGGACAGGTGGGGGGGTTTTTGCAGTTGGGAGTCAGGTGGTCATTGTACATCAGGCACCGTTGGCAACGGTAGGATTGGGGAGGGGATTTGGAGGATTCAACAGGGTGGCGACGGTGGTAGATCAGGGCACCCTGGGTGAGGAGATGGTCTATGGACGGGGCAGACTCGGAGAATACCCGCATGAGGTAGGTGGGACCAGAGGCATTGTGGATACGGCGGGCAGAGCGGATTTCCAAGTCCGGGTGGGAGTTCAGTTCTACCAACACTTCATCCTCTGTGATCACCGGGCTGAGCTTGGTGATCACAGCGGTGTAGGTGGGGGGGCGACGGGGAGGCTGGGGCTGACGAGGAGTGGAAGCGGAAAGGAAGGGTGTCAGAGAGGCGTGGGGGCCAAACATAACTCGTGGGAGTTTTCGCAGGAGGTCTGTGTGAAATGATGGGGACGGGGACTTGATAAGGACTGAGTCCCTGCGGGGAATGAGTTGGGAGATGGGAGCACCAGGTAAGTACTTTCGTATTTCCTTGGTGAGGGTACGAGCGTCGAGGAACTGAGGATCGGGAGTGGACAGGACAAAGGTGTGGAGGGTGGGGGCCAAGGTAGGGGTGGCAGGAGGAGGGGTGGTGTCCATGGTGACGGCAGGGGGAGGGGGAGGTGGCGTTGATTTCTTGTGGGAAGTGGCGGGAGCAGAGTCGGTGAGGACGCGCTTTTGGGGTTTTTTGGAGACTGGAGGCTGGGAGGAGGGGAGAGGGACGGGGAGGAGAGGGAGGTGGCGGGTGGCAGATCCCTGTGGCGTAGTGGAGGCACCGGGAGAAGCAGCTGGTTCAGTGGCGGCGATGGTGGCTCGGCGCAACGTGATGCGTGCGGGAGATGCAGAAGACGAAGCGACGGGGTCGGTGAGAGAGGGGAAGCCAACCACCTGAGGGGCGGCAGCAGAGGCGGCAACAGATGCGTACGTGAGGGCGGGGGTAGGAGTGGGAGCTGTGGAGGGTGCGGAGGCTGGGGGAAGGGAGTAGAGGTGTGGGTATACAGCAGGGGAGGAGATAGGGGGGTGTGTAAGTGGGGGAAGGGAGGGGGAGGGGGAAGGAGGGAGGCCAGAGGCGGCACTCCAGGAAGTGACTGTGGGAGAGGGGGAGGGGGAGGTGTAGATGACGGTGGAGGTGGGAGTACTCATTGCAGACGAACGGCGACGGACAGACGGACGTGCAGCAGGCGGCGTCGGCGTCGGCGATGGGCAGCGTCGGACGAACAGCAGGCGGCGTCGGCGTCGGCGGCGAACAGACTGACAAACAGCAGGCGGCGGCGGCGGCGGCGGCGGCGGCGGCGGCAACGGTTACGACGACGGCGATGGACAGCCAGCAGGCGGACGGACGGACGGACCGAACGAACGAACGAACGAACAGCGACAGCAGCGGGCAGACACACAGACAGACAGACAGACAAATAAACAAACACACACAATCTTCGAAGACGGAGATTCCACCCTGAGAGTAGCCCAGGCTTTGCAATCTGACGCTTTCGAAGGAGGGGATCCAACCCTCTAGATCTGAAAAGCAACAGTTTCCGGTGCCTACTTTAATAGCACCATTCGCACTATTCTTTTGCGAGAGCAATTCTTAAATACCGCACCAATTCATAATTTTTTTTTTCCTTGACCACTTTTTTCGAAAGCGCTACGGTAGATGGGGCTGTTACAAAATTCATTTGCCTCCTGTGAGGATCGAACTCACGACCTCTGGTTTACTAGACCAGCGCTCTGCCACTGAGCTAAGGAGGCGCCGCCTAGCGCCCTTTTCGGGTACTTTATTCTTGTGGACTAGTGAATCGGAGCCCTTCAGCTGGAAACGCACCGCATTAGCGACCATTACTTGCATTTAGTTAGCACAGCTGCTGCTTTCCTACACATCTCACACGATATCGATGTACGCCTAAAATTCCAAAACAACACATTTATTTCATTTCAGAGTTACTTTCAGCTTCAAAAACCATTCCTCTGATATTCATACGAAGCTAGGCATCGTCGTAACCCGTTACGTTCATTACGCAAGGTTCACGAGAGGGGCGCAGGTTGCATCCGCGTAGACACAAAATTTAGCGCCGCCCAGCGTGGGGCTCGAACCCACGACCCTCAGATTAAGAGTCTCATGCTCTACCGACTGAGCTAGTCGGGCTCCACACAACGCGTTACGAGCCATACAGTATTTATGCGACCTGCGACCATCTATGGAAGATCCTTTTGACTACAGCTTATTTCCTGCTGCCACAAATGAGCTACAATCCTATTCAATGGAAAATTGTCTCCGAAAGGCATCAAATCTACTTGAAATGATACGTGGCTATCAGCACCATTATTCAACACACATGCTCGACAGTGCGCAGACGCCTGTGGCGTAGCTCTTGGGTCCTGAGTCAGATGCAGTAGTTCGAAAAGAACTCTCCTGATCGGCACTGTGCCGAAAATTTCGCTACACAACCCCTTTGTCTTGCTTGAGCTTCAGGTAGGCGCCGGTTTGCAGCCAGGAAGCGGACAGCAGCAACTTTCAACTAATTTTGTACTACTCAAACAACACAGTAAAACAGCATGCAACTTTTGCAGAACTGGAAAAACTCGACCGTGACAGGATTCGAACCTGCAATCTTCGGATCCGAAGTCCGACGCCTTATCCATTTTTTTTTTTTTTTTTCTTTTTTTTTTTTGTAGGGCCTCCCTTCTCCCCTTACAGCCCTCCTTGCGCTCTCCATGAATGCCGTCCTTGGCGAGCTTCATCAGCTATAGTCAAAAGAAATCAAAGTCTCCAGATTCACTGGCGTCGTACAACAGTACACAAAAATAATACTGGTTCTTCCGGATTACAAGGAGTTCATTGCCTCGTCTTCTTTGTAATATAAGTGCAACGAAAAATAGAAATCTCTCTCAAAACCAAGGGAAAAAAAAAAAATGTCTCTTCCCGCAAAAAACAAATAATGAGGAATAAGAAAGAAAAGAAAACTTCAGGTTCTTCAAGCGCCATAGGTGAAACGATAACGAAAATAGTATGCAGTGTTCGCTTGTACTTGGGAACTTCACAGTGGAAATGTTAACAGTAATCGTGGATTGACTTTAGAATCACCCAATTCCCTGTTTCTCAAATAGTATTTTTAACATGTTTCCAAAATCCCTTTTAATGTGCGGGAACTGGTTTCTTCGCCAATATGCCGTTTCCATATAAGCAGTAAAGGCAGTAATATTGTCTTCTCCGTGGTTAGTGATGACGTAAGTGACAATCCATTAGGCCACACGGTCACTGGCGCAATATGCTTCCCCACACACACCTCATTTTCGCCATTTGTACGCTTGCCGGAATGAATTTCCCATCTTTGACGCAATCCTCCATCTCCAATTTCAGTACTAAAAAGGCGACGCTACTTCTTGCTGTGTCCCATCGCAAGTTACATTCAAGCCCTTATGACGCTGATCAAACAAGAGGTTGCAAATCAGCTTCAATCGCTTACTGCCATCTCTGTCGGTTGCAGAAGGTACCTCACCCTATGTCATACAATGGTGAGTTGCCGCTGTTACCAAAGCGGCGGCGGCGGCGGCGGCGCCGACGACGACGACGACGACGACGACGACGACGACGACGACGACGACGACAACCGCGAGGGTCTCTACCAGGGGTAGAAAATACATCACAAGAACCTAAGTATTTCACGTCGGCATTCTCCGGAGACTGCCAAAAGCAACAGTTTCCGGTGCCTACTTTAATAGCACCATTCGCACTATTCTTTTGCGAGAGCAATTCTTAAATACCGCGCCAATTCATAATTTTTTTTTAATCCTTGACCACTTTTTTCGAAAGCGGTACGGTAGATGGGGCTGTTACAAAATTCATTTGCCTCCTGTGAGGATCGAACTCACGACCTCTGGTTTACTAGACCAGCGCTCTGCCACTGAGCTAAGGAGGCGCCGCCTAGCGCCCTTTTCGGGTACTTTATTCTTATGGACTAGTGAATCGGAGCCCTTCAGCTGGAAACGCACCGCATTAGCGACCATTACTTGCATTTAGTTAGCACAGCTGCTGCTTTCCTACACATCTCACACGATATCGATGTACGCCTAAAATTCCAAAACAACACATTTATTTCATTTCAGAGTTACTTTCAGCTTCAAAAACCATTCCTCTGATATTCATACGAAGCTAGGCATCGTCGTAACCCGTTACGTTCATTACGCAAGGTTCACGAGAGGGGCGCAGGTTGCATCCGCGTAGACACAAAATTTAGCGCCGCCCAGCGTGGGGCTCGAACCCACGACCCTCAGATTAAGAGTCTCATGCTCTACCGACTGAGCTAGCCGGGCTCCACACAACGCGTTACGAGCCATACAGTATTTATGCGACCTGCGACCATCTATGGAAGATCCTTTTGACTACAGCTTATTTCCTGCTGCCACAAAAGAGCTACAATCCTATTCAATGGAAAATTGTCTCCGAAAGGCATCAAATCTACTTGAAATGATACGTGGCTATCAGCACCATTATTCAACACACATGCTCGACAGTGCGCAGACGCCTGTGGCGTAGCTCTTGGGTCCTGAGTCAGATGCAGTAGTTCCAAAAGAACTCTCCTGATCGGCACTGTGCCGAAAATTTCGCTACACAACCCCTTTGTCTTGCTTGAGCTTCAGGTAGGCGCCGGTTTGCAGCCAGGAAGCGGACAGCAGCAACTTTCAACTAATTTTGTACTACTCAAACAACACAGTAAAACAGCATGCAACTTTTGCAGAACTGGAAAAACTCGACCGTGACAGGATTCGAACCTGCAATCTTCGGATCCGAAGTCCGACGCCTTATCCATTAGGCCACACGGTCACTGGCGCAATATGCTTCCCCACACACACCTCATTTTCGCCATTTGTACGCTTGCCGGAATGAATTTCCCATCTTTGACGCAATCCTCCATCTCCAATTTCAGTACTAAAAAGGCGACGCTACTTCTTGCTGTGTCCCATCGCAAGTTACATTCAAGCCCTTATGACGCTGATCAAACAAGAGGTTGCAAATCAGCTTCAATCGCTTACTGCCATCTCTGTCGGTTGCAGAAGGTACCTCACCCTATGTCATACAATGGCGAGTTGCCGCTGTTACCAAAGCGGCGGCGGCGCCGACGACGACGACGACGACGACGACGACGACGACAACCGCGAGGGTCTCTTCCAGGGGTAGAAAATACATCACAAGAACTAAGTATTTCACGTCGGCATTCTCCGGAGACTGCCAAAAGCAACAGTTTCCGGTGCCTACATTAATAGCACCATTCGCACTAATCTTTTGCGAGAGCAATTCTTAAATACCGCACCCATTCATAATTTTTTTAATCCTTGACCACTTTTTTCGAAAGCGCTACGGTAGATGGGGCTGTTACAAAATTCATTTGCCTCCTGTGAGGATCGAACTCACGACCTCTGGTTTACTAGACCAGCGCTCTGCCACTGAGCTAAGGAAGCGCCGCCTAGCGCCCTTTTCGGGTACTTTATTCTTATGGACTAGTGAATCGGAGCCCTTCAGCTGGAAACGCACCGCATTAGCGACCATTACTTGCATTTAGTTAGCACAGCTGCTGCTTTCCTACACATCTCACACGATATCGATGTACGCCTAAAATTCCAAAACAACACATTTATTTCATTTCAGAGTTACTTTCAGCTTCAAAAACCATTCCTCTGATATTCATACGAAGCTAGGCATCGTCGTAACCCGTTACGTTCATTACGCAAGGTTCACGAGAGGGGCGCAGGTTGCATCCGCGTAGACACAAAATTTAGCGCCGCCCAGCGTGGGGCTCGAACCCACGACCCTCAGATTAAGAGTCTCATGCTCTACCGACTGAGCTAGTCGGGCTCCACACAACGCGTTACGAGCCATACAGTATTTATGCGACCTGCGACCATCTATGGAAGATCCTTTTGACTACAGCTTATTTCCTGCTGCCACAAATGAGCTACAATCCTATTCAATGGAAAATTGTCTCCGAAAGGCATCAAATCTACTTGAAATGATACGTGGCTATCAGCACCATTATTCAACACACATGCTCGACAGTGCGCAGACGCCTGTGGCGTAGCTCTTGGGTCCTGAGTCAGATGCAGTAGTTCGAAAAGAACTCTCCTGATCGGCACTGTGCCGAAAATTTCGCTACACAACCCCTTTGTCTTGCTTGAGCTTCAGGTAGGCGCCGGTTTGCAGCCAGGAAGCGGACAGCAGCAACTTTCAACTAATTTTGTACTACTCAAACAACACAGTAAAACAGCATGCAACTTTTGCAGAACTGGAAAAACTCGACCGTGACAGGATTCGAACCTGCAATCTTCGGATCCGAAGTCCGACGCCTTATCCATTTTTTTTTTTTTTTTTCTTTTTTTTTTTTGTAGGGCCTCCCTTCTCCCCTTACAGCCCTCCTTGCGCTCTCCATGAATGCCGTCCTTGGCGAGCTTCATCAGCTATAGTCAAAAGAAATCAAAGTCTCCAGATTCACTGGCGTCGTACAACAGTACACAAAAATAATACTGGTTCTTCCGGATTACAAGGAGTTCATTGCCTCGTCTTCTTTGTAATATAAGTGCAACGAAAAATAGAAATCTCTCTCAAAACCAAGGGAAAAAAAAAAAATGTCTCTTCCCGCAAAAAACAAATAATGAGGAATAAGAAAGAAAAGAAAACTTCAGGTTCTTCAAGCGCCATAGGTGAAACGATAACGAAAATAGTATGCAGTGTTCGCTTGTACTTGGGAACTTCACAGTGGAAATGTTAACAGTAATCGTGGATTGACTTTAGAATCACCCAATTCCCTGTTTCTCAAATAGTATTTTTAACATGTTTCCAAAATCCCTTTTAATGTGCGGGAACTGGTTTCTTCGCCAATATGCCGTTTCCATATAAGCAGTAAAGGCAGTAATATTGTCTTCTCCGTGGTTAGTGATGACGTAAGTGACAATCCATTAGGCCACACGGTCACTGGCGCAATATGCTTCCCCACACACACCTCATTTTCGCCATTTGTACGCTTGCCGGAATGAATTTCCCATCTTTGACGCAATCCTCCATCTCCAATTTCAGTACTAAAAAGGCGACGCTACTTCTTGCTGTGTCCCATCGCAAGTTACATTCAAGCCCTTATGACGCTGATCAAACAAGAGGTTGCAAATCAGCTTCAATCGCTTACTGCCATCTCTGTCGGTTGCAGAAGGTACCTCACCCTATGTCATACAATGGTGAGTTGCCGCTGTTACCAAAGCGGCGGCGGCGGCGGCGGCGCCGACGACGACGACGACGACGACGACGACGACGACGACGACGACGACGACGACAACCGCGAGGGTCTCTACCAGGGGTAGAAAATACATCACAAGAACCTAAGTATTTCACGTCGGCATTCTCCGGAGACTGCCAAAAGCAACAGTTTCCGGTGCCTACTTTAATAGCACCATTCGCACTATTCTTTTGCGAGAGCAATTCTTAAATACCGCGCCAATTCATAATTTTTTTTTAATCCTTGACCACTTTTTTCGAAAGCGGTACGGTAGATGGGGCTGTTACAAAATTCATTTGCCTCCTGTGAGGATCGAACTCACGACCTCTGGTTTACTAGACCAGCGCTCTGCCACTGAGCTAAGGAGGCGCCGCCTAGCGCCCTTTTCGGGTACTTTATTCTTATGGACTAGTGAATCGGAGCCCTTCAGCTGGAAACGCACCGCATTAGCGACCATTACTTGCATTTAGTTAGCACAGCTGCTGCTTTCCTACACATCTCACACGATATCGATGTACGCCTAAAATTCCAAAACAACACATTTATTTCATTTCAGAGTTACTTTCAGCTTCAAAAACCATTCCTCTGATATTCATACGAAGCTAGGCATCGTCGTAACCCGTTACGTTCATTACGCAAGGTTCACGAGAGGGGCGCAGGTTGCATCCGCGTAGACACAAAATTTAGCGCCGCCCAGCGTGGGGCTCGAACCCACGACCCTCAGATTAAGAGTCTCATGCTCTACCGACTGAGCTAGCCGGGCTCCACACAACGCGTTACGAGCCATACAGTATTTATGCGACCTGCGACCATCTATGGAAGATCCTTTTGACTACAGCTTATTTCCTGCTGCCACAAAAGAGCTACAATCCTATTCAATGGAAAATTGTCTCCGAAAGGCATCAAATCTACTTGAAATGATACGTGGCTATCAGCACCATTATTCAACACACATGCTCGACAGTGCGCAGACGCCTGTGGCGTAGCTCTTGGGTCCTGAGTCAGATGCAGTAGTTCCAAAAGAACTCTCCTGATCGGCACTGTGCCGAAAATTTCGCTACACAACCCCTTTGTCTTGCTTGAGCTTCAGGTAGGCGCCGGTTTGCAGCCAGGAAGCGGACAGCAGCAACTTTCAACTAATTTTGTACTACTCAAACAACACAGTAAAACAGCATGCAACTTTTGCAGAACTGGAAAAACTCGACCGTGACAGGATTCGAACCTGCAATCTTCGGATCCGAAGTCCGACGCCTTATCCATTAGGCCACACGGTCACTGGCGCAATATGCTTCCCCACACACACCTCATTTTCGCCATTTGTACGCTTGCCGGAATGAATTTCCCATCTTTGACGCAATCCTCCATCTCCAATTTCAGTACTAAAAAGGCGACGCTACTTCTTGCTGTGTCCCATCGCAAGTTACATTCAAGCCCTTATGACGCTGATCAAACAAGAGGTTGCAAATCAGCTTCAATCGCTTACTGCCATCTCTGTCGGTTGCAGAAGGTACCTCACCCTATGTCATACAATGGCGAGTTGCCGCTGTTACCAAAGCGGCGGCGGCGCCGACGACGACGACGACGACGACGACGACGACGACAACCGCGAGGGTCTCTTCCAGGGGTAGAAAATACATCACAAGAACTAAGTATTTCACGTCGGCATTCTCCGGAGACTGCCAAAAGCAACAGTTTCCGGTGCCTACATTAATAGCACCATTCGCACTAATCTTTTGCGAGAGCAATTCTTAAATACCGCACCCATTCATAATTTTTTTAATCCTTGACCACTTTTTTCGAAAGCGCTACGGTAGATGGGGCTGTTACAAAATTCATTTGCCTCCTGTGAGGATCGAACTCACGACCTCTGGTTTACTAGACCAGCGCTCTGCCACTGAGCTAAGGAAGCGCCGCCTAGCGCCCTTTTCGGGTACTTTATTCTTATGGACTAGTGAATCGGAGCCCTTCAGCTGGAAACGCACCGCATTAGCGACCATTACTTGCATTTAGTTAGCACAGCTGCTGCTTTCCTACACATCTCACACGATATCGATGTACGCCTAAAATTCCAAAACAACACATTTATTTCATTTCAGAGTTACTTTCAGCTTCAAAAACCATTCCTCTGATATTCATACGAAGCTAGGCATCGTCGTAACCCGTTACGTTCATTACGCAAGGCTCACGAGAGGGGCGCAGGTTGCATCCGCGTAGACACAAAATTTAGCGCCGCCCAGCGTGGGGCTCTAACCCACGACCCTCAGATTAAGAGTCTCATGCTCTACCGACTGAGCTAGCCGGGCTCCACACAACGCGTTACGAGCCATACAGTATTTATGCGACCTGCGACCATCTATGGAAGATCCTTTTGACTACAGCTTATTTCCTGCTGCCACAAATGAGCTACAATCCTATTCAATGGAAAATTGTCTCCGAAAGGCATCAAATCTACTTGAAATGATACGTGGCTATCAGCACCATTATTCAACACACATGCTCGACAGTGCGCAGACGCCTGTGGCGTAGCTCTTGGGTCCTGAGTCAGATGCAGTAGTTCCAAAAGAACTCTCCTGATCGGCACTGTGCCGAAAATTTCGCTACACAACCCCTTTGTCTTGCTTGAGCTTCAGGTAGGCGCCGGTTTGCAGCCAGGAAGCGGACAGCAGCAACTTTCAACTAATTTTGTACTACTCAAACAACACAGTAAAACAGCATGCAACTTTTGCAGAACTGGAAAAACTCGACCGTGACAGGATTCGAACCTGCAATCTTCGGATCCGAAGTCCGACGCCTTATCCATTAGGCCACACGGTCACTGGCGCAATATGCTTCCCCACACACACCTCATTTTCGCCATTTGTACGCTTGCCGGAATGAATTTCCCATCTTTGACGCAATCCTCCATCTCCAATTTCAGTACTAAAAAGGCGACGCTACTTCTTGCTGTGTCCCATCGCAAGTTACATTCAAGCCCTTATGACGCTGATCAAACAAGAGGTTGCAAATCAGCTTCAATCGCTTACTGCCATCTCTGTCGGTTGCAGAAGGTACCTCACCCTATGTCATACAATGGCGAGTTGCCGCTGTTACCAAAGCGGCGGCGGCGCCGACGACGACGACGACGACGACGACAACCGCGAGGGTCTCTACCAGGGGTAGAAAATACATCACAAGAACCAAGTATTTCACGTCGGCATTCTCCGGAGACTGCCAAAAGCAACAGTTTCCGGTGCCTACTTTAATAGCACCATTCGCACTATTCTTTTGCGAGAGCAATTCTTAAATACCGCACCCATTCATAATTTTTTTTATCCTTGACCACTTTTTTCGAAAGCGCTACGGTAGATGGGGCTGTTACAAAATTCATTTGCCTCCTGTGAGGATCGAACTCACGACCTCTGGTTTACTAGACCAGCGCTCTGCCACTGAGCTAAGGAGGCGCCGCCTAGCGCCCTTTTCGGGTACTTTATTCTTATGGACTAGTGAATCGGAGCCCTTCAGCTGGAAACGCACCGCATTAGCGACCATTACTTGCATTTAGTTAGCACAGCTGCTGCTTTCCTACACATCTCACACGATATCGATGTACGCCTAAAATTCCAAAACAACACATTTATTTCATTTCAGAGTTACTTTCAGCTTCAAAAACCATTCCTCTGATATTCATACGAAGCTAGGCATCGTCGTAACCCGTTACGTTCATTACGCAAGGCTCACGAGAGGGGCGCAGGTTGCATCCGCGTAGACACAAAATTTAGCGCCGCCCAGCGTGGGGCTCTAACCCACGACCCTCAGATTAAGAGTCTCATGCTCTACCGACTGAGCTAGCCGGGCTCCACACAACGCGTTACGAGCCATACAGTATTTATGCGACCTGCGACCATCTATGGAAGATCCTTTTGACTACAGCTTATTTCCTGCTGCCACAAATGAGCTACAATCCTATTCAATGGAAAATTGTCTCCGAAAGGCATCAAATCTACTTGAAATGATACGTGGCTATCAGCACCATTATTCAACACACATGCTCGACAGTGCGCAGACGCCTGTGGCGTAGCTCTTGGGTCCTGAGTCAGATGCAGTAGTTCCAAAAGAACTCTCCTGATCGGCACTGTGCCGAAAATTTCGCTACACAACCCCTTTGTCTTGCTTGAGCTTCAGGTAGGCGCCGGTTTGCAGCCAGGAAGCGGACAGCAGCAACTTTCAACTAATTTTGTACTACTCAAACAACACAGTAAAACAGCATGCAACTTTTGCAGAACTGGAAAAACTCGACCGTGACAGGATTCGAACCTGCAATCTTCGGATCCGAAGTCCGACGCCTTATCCATTTTTTTTTTTTTTTTTCTTTTTTTTTTTTGTAGGGCCTCCCTTCTCCCCTTACAGCCCTCCTTGCGCTCTCCATGAATGCCGTCCTTGGCGAGCTTCATCAGCTATAGTCAAAAGAAATCAAAGTCTCCAGATTCACTGGCGTCGTACAACAGTACACAAAAATAATACTGGTTCTTCCGGATTACAAGGAGTTCATTGCCTCGTCTTCTTTGTAATATAAGTGCAACGAAAAATAGAAATCTCTCTCAAAACCAAGGGAAAAAAAAAAAATGTCTCTTCCCGCAAAAAACAAATAATGAGGAATAAGAAAGAAAAGAAAACTTCAGGTTCTTCAAGCGCCATAGGTGAAACGATAACGAAAATAGTATGCAGTGTTCGCTTGTACTTGGGAACTTCACAGTGGAAATGTTAACAGTAATCGTGGATTGACTTTAGAATCACCCAATTCCCTGTTTCTCAAATAGTATTTTTAACATGTTTCCAAAATCCCTTTTAATGTGCGGGAACTGGTTTCTTCGCCAATATGCCGTTTCCATATAAGCAGTAAAGGCAGTAATATTGTCTTCTCCGTGGTTAGTGATGACGTAAGTGACAATCCATTAGGCCACACGGTCACTGGCGCAATATGCTTCCCCACACACACCTCATTTTCGCCATTTGTACGCTTGCCGGAATGAATTTCCCATCTTTGACGCAATCCTCCATCTCCAATTTCAGTACTAAAAAGGCGACGCTACTTCTTGCTGTGTCCCATCGCAAGTTACATTCAAGCCCTTATGACGCTGATCAAACAAGAGGTTGCAAATCAGCTTCAATCGCTTACTGCCATCTCTGTCGGTTGCAGAAGGTACCTCACCCTATGTCATACAATGGTGAGTTGCCGCTGTTACCAAAGCGGCGGCGGCGGCGGCGGCGCCGACGACGACGACGACGACGACGACGACGACGACGACGACGACGACGACGACGACGACGACGACGACAACCGCGAGGGTCTCTACCAGGGGTAGAAAATACATCACAAGAACCTAAGTATTTCACGTCGGCATTCTCCGGAGACTGCCAAAAGCAACAGTTTCCGGTGCCTACTTTAATAGCACCATTCGCACTATTCTTTTGCGAGAGCAATTCTTAAATACCGCGCCAATTCATAATTTTTTTTTAATCCTTGACCACTTTTTTCGAAAGCGGTACGGTAGATGGGGCTGTTACAAAATTCATTTGCCTCCTGTGAGGATCGAACTCACGACCTCTGGTTTACTAGACCAGCGCTCTGCCACTGAGCTAAGGAGGCGCCGCCTAGCGCCCTTTTCGGGTACTTTATTCTTATGGACTAGTGAATCGGAGCCCTTCAGCTGGAAACGCACCGCATTAGCGACCATTACTTGCATTTAGTTAGCACAGCTGCTGCTTTCCTACACATCTCACACGATATCGATGTACGCCTAAAATTCCAAAACAACACATTTATTTCATTTCAGAGTTACTTTCAGCTTCAAAAACCATTCCTCTGATATTCATACGAAGCTAGGCATCGTCGTAACCCGTTACGTTCATTACGCAAGGTTCACGAGAGGGGCGCAGGTTGCATCCGCGTAGACACAAAATTTAGCGCCGCCCAGCGTGGGGCTCGAACCCACGACCCTCAGATTAAGAGTCTCATGCTCTACCGACTGAGCTAGCCGGGCTCCACACAACGCGTTACGAGCCATACAGTATTTATGCGACCTGCGACCATCTATGGAAGATCCTTTTGACTACAGCTTATTTCCTGCTGCCACAAAAGAGCTACAATCCTATTCAATGGAAAATTGTCTCCGAAAGGCATCAAATCTACTTGAAATGATACGTGGCTATCAGCACCATTATTCAACACACATGCTCGACAGTGCGCAGACGCCTGTGGCGTAGCTCTTGGGTCCTGAGTCAGATGCAGTAGTTCCAAAAGAACTCTCCTGATCGGCACTGTGCCGAAAATTTCGCTACACAACCCCTTTGTCTTGCTTGAGCTTCAGGTAGGCGCCGGTTTGCAGCCAGGAAGCGGACAGCAGCAACTTTCAACTAATTTTGTACTACTCAAACAACACAGTAAAACAGCATGCAACTTTTGCAGAACTGGAAAAACTCGACCGTGACAGGATTCGAACCTGCAATCTTCGGATCCGAAGTCCGACGCCTTATCCATTAGGCCACACGGTCACTGGCGCAATATGCTTCCCCACACACACCTCATTTTCGCCATTTGTACGCTTGCCGGAATGAATTTCCCATCTTTGACGCAATCCTCCATCTCCAATTTCAGTACTAAAAAGGCGACGCTACTTCTTGCTGTGTCCCATCGCAAGTTACATTCAAGCCCTTATGACGCTGATCAAACAAGAGGTTGCAAATCAGCTTCAATCGCTTACTGCCATCTCTGTCGGTTGCAGAAGGTACCTCACCCTATGTCATACAATGGCGAGTTGCCGCTGTTACCAAAGCGGCGGCGGCGCCGACGACGACGACGACGACGACGACGACGACGACAACCGCGAGGGTCTCTTCCAGGGGTAGAAAATACATCACAAGAACTAAGTATTTCACGTCGGCATTCTCCGGAGACTGCCAAAAGCAACAGTTTCCGGTGCCTACATTAATAGCACCATTCGCACTAATCTTTTGCGAGAGCAATTCTTAAATACCGCACCCATTCATAATTTTTTTAATCCTTGACCACTTTTTTCGAAAGCGCTACGGTAGATGGGGCTGTTACAAAATTCATTTGCCTCCTGTGAGGATCGAACTCACGACCTCTGGTTTACTAGACCAGCGCTCTGCCACTGAGCTAAGGAAGCGCCGCCTAGCGCCCTTTTCGGGTACTTTATTCTTATGGACTAGTGAATCGGAGCCCTTCAGCTGGAAACGCACCGCATTAGCGACCATTACTTGCATTTAGTTAGCACAGCTGCTGCTTTCCTACACATCTCACACGATATCGATGTACGCCTAAAATTCCAAAACAACACATTTATTTCATTTCAGAGTTACTTTCAGCTTCAAAAACCATTCCTCTGATATTCATACGAAGCTAGGCATCGTCGTAACCCGTTACGTTCATTACGCAAGGCTCACGAGAGGGGCGCAGGTTGCATCCGCGTAGACACAAAATTTAGCGCCGCCCAGCGTGGGGCTCTAACCCACGACCCTCAGATTAAGAGTCTCATGCTCTACCGACTGAGCTAGCCGGGCTCCACACAACGCGTTACGAGCCATACAGTATTTATGCGACCTGCGACCATCTATGGAAGATCCTTTTGACTACAGCTTATTTCCTGCTGCCACAAATGAGCTACAATCCTATTCAATGGAAAATTGTCTCCGAAAGGCATCAAATCTACTTGAAATGATACGTGGCTATCAGCACCATTATTCAACACACATGCTCGACAGTGCGCAGACGCCTGTGGCGTAGCTCTTGGGTCCTGAGTCAGATGCAGTAGTTCCAAAAGAACTCTCCTGATCGGCACTGTGCCGAAAATTTCGCTACACAACCCCTTTGTCTTGCTTGAGCTTCAGGTAGGCGCCGGTTTGCAGCCAGGAAGCGGACAGCAGCAACTTTCAACTAATTTTGTACTACTCAAACAACACAGTAAAACAGCATGCAACTTTTGCAGAACTGGAAAAACTCGACCGTGACAGGATTCGAACCTGCAATCTTCGGATCCGAAGTCCGACGCCTTATCCATTAGGCCACACGGTCACTGGCGCAATATGCTTCCCCACACACACCTCATTTTCGCCATTTGTACGCTTGCCGGAATGAATTTCCCATCTTTGACGCAATCCTCCATCTCCAATTTCAGTACTAAAAAGGCGACGCTACTTCTTGCTGTGTCCCATCGCAAGTTACATTCAAGCCCTTATGACGCTGATCAAACAAGAGGTTGCAAATCAGCTTCAATCGCTTACTGCCATCTCTGTCGGTTGCAGAAGGTACCTCACCCTATGTCATACAATGGCGAGTTGCCGCTGTTACCAAAGCGGCGGCGGCGCCGACGACGACGACGACGACGACGACAACCGCGAGGGTCTCTACCAGGGGTAGAAAATACATCACAAGAACCAAGTATTTCACGTCGGCATTCTCCGGAGACTGCCAAAAGCAACAGTTTCCGGTGCCTACTTTAATAGCACCATTCGCACTATTCTTTTGCGAGAGCAATTCTTAAATACCGCACCCATTCATAATTTTTTTTATCCTTGACCACTTTTTTCGAAAGCGCTACGGTAGATGGGGCTGTTACAAAATTCATTTGCCTCCTGTGAGGATCGAACTCACGACCTCTGGTTTACTAGACCAGCGCTCTGCCACTGAGCTAAGGAGGCGCCGCCTAGCGCCCTTTTCGGGTACTTTATTCTTATGGACTAGTGAATCGGAGCCCTTCAGCTGGAAACGCACCGCATTAGCGACCATTACTTGCATTTAGTTAGCACAGCTGCTGCTTTCCTACACATCTCACACGATATCGATGTACGCCTAAAATTCCAAAACAACACATTTATTTCATTTCAGAGTTACTTTCAGCTTCAAAAACCATTCCTCTGATATTCATACGAAGCTAGGCATCGTCGTAACCCGTTACGTTCATTACGCAAGGCTCACGAGAGGGGCGCAGGTTGCATCCGCGTAGACACAAAATTTAGCGCCGCCCAGCGTGGGGCTCTAACCCACGACCCTCAGATTAAGAGTCTCATGCTCTACCGACTGAGCTAGCCGGGCTCCACACAACGCGTTACGAGCCATACAGTATTTATGCGACCTGCGACCATCTATGGAAGATCCTTTTGACTACAGCTTATTTCCTGCTGCCACAAATGAGCTACAATCCTATTCAATGGAAAATTGTCTCCGAAAGGCATCAAATCTACTTGAAATGATACGTGGCTATCAGCACCATTATTCAACACACATGCTCGACAGTGCGCAGACGCCTGTGGCGTAGCTCTTGGGTCCTGAGTCAGATGCAGTAGTTCCAAAAGAACTCTCCTGATCGGCACTGTGCCGAAAATTTCGCTACACAACCCCTTTGTCTTGCTTGAGCTTCAGGTAGGCGCCGGTTTGCAGCCAGGAAGCGGACAGCAGCAACTTTCAACTAATTTTGTACTACTCAAACAACACAGTAAAACAGCATGCAACTTTTGCAGAACTGGAAAAACTCGACCGTGACAGGATTCGAACCTGCAATCTTCGGATCCGAAGTCCGACGCCTTATCCATTAGGCCACACGGTCACTGGCGCAATATGCTTCCCCACACACACCTCATTTTCGCCATTTGTACGCTTGCCGGAATGAATTTCCCATCTTTGACGCAATCCTCCATCTCCAATTTCAGTACTAAAAAGGCGACGCTACTTCTTGCTGTGTCCCATCGCAAGTTACATTCAAGCCCTTATGACGCTGATCAAACAAGAGGTTGCAAATCAGCTTCAATCGCTTACTGCCATCTCTGTCGGTTGCAGAAGGTACCTCACCCTATGTCATACAATGGCGAGTTGCCGCTGTTACCAAAGCGGCGGCGGCGCCGACGACGACGACGACGACGACGACGACAACCGCGAGGGTCTCTACCAGGGGTAGAAAATACATCACAAGAACCAAGTATTTCACGTCGGCATTCTCCGGAGACTGCCAAAAGCAACAGTTTCCGGTGCCTACTTTAATAGCACCATTCGCACTATTCTTTTGCGAGAGCAATTCTTAAATACCGCACCCATTCATAATTTTTTTTATCCTTGACCACTTTTTTCGAAAGCGCTACGGTAGATGGGGCTGTTACAAAATTCATTTGCCTCCTGTGAGGATCGAACTCACGACCTCTGGTTTACTAGACCAGCGCTCTGCCACTGAGCTAAGGAGGCGCCGCCTAGCGCCCTTTTCGGGTACTTTATTCTTATGGACTAGTGAATCGGAGCCCTTCAGCTGGAAACGCACCGCATTAGCGACCATTACTTGCATTTAGTTAGCACAGCTGCTGCTTTCCTACACATCTCACACGATATCGATGTACGCCTAAAATTCCAAAACAACACATTTATTTCATTTCAGAGTTACTTTCAGCTTCAAAAACCATTCCTCTGATATTCATACGAAGCTAGGCATCGTCGTAACCCGTTACGTTCATTACGCAAGGCTCACGAGAGGGGCGCAGGTTGCATCCGCGTAGACACAAAATTTAGCGCCGCCCAGCGTGGGGCTCTAACCCACGACCCTCAGATTAAGAGTCTCATGCTCTACCGACTGAGCTAGCCGGGCTCCACACAACGCGTTACGAGCCATACAGTATTTATGCGACCTGCGACCATCTATGGAAGATCCTTTTGACTACAGCTTATTTCCTGCTGCCACAAATGAGCTACAATCCTATTCAATGGAAAATTGTCTCCGAAAGGCATCAAATCTACTTGAAATGATACGTGGCTATCAGCACCATTATTCAACACACATGCTCGACAGTGCGCAGACGCCTGTGGCGTAGCTCTTGGGTCCTGAGTCAGATGCAGTAGTTCCAAAAGAACTCTCCTGATCGGCACTGTGCCGAAAATTTCGCTACACAACCCCTTTGTCTTGCTTGAGCTTCAGGTAGGCGCCGGTTTGCAGCCAGGAAGCGGACAGCAGCAACTTTCAACTAATTTTGTACTACTCAAACAACACAGTAAAACAGCATGCAACTTTTGCAGAACTGGAAAAACTCGACCGTGACAGGATTCGAACCTGCAATCTTCGGATCCGAAGTCCGACGCCTTATCCATTAGGCCACACGGTCACTGGCGCAATATGCTTCCCCACACACACCTCATTTTCGCCATTTGTACGCTTGCCGGAATGAATTTCCCATCTTTGACGCAATCCTCCATCTCCAATTTCAGTACTAAAAAGGCGACGCTACTTCTTGCTGTGTCCCATCGCAAGTTACATTCAAGCCCTTATGACGCTGATCAAACAAGAGGTTGCAAATCAGCTTCAATCGCTTACTGCCATCTCTGTCGGTTGCAGAAGGTACCTCACCCTATGTCATACAATGGCAAGTTGCCGCTGTTACCAAAGCGGCGGCGGCGCCGACGACGACGACGACGACGACGACGACGACAACCGCGAGGGTCTCTACCAGGGGTAGAAAATACATCACAAGAACCAAGTATTTCACGTCGGCATTCTCCGGAGACTGCCAAAAGCAACAGTTTCCGGTGCCTACTTTAATAGCACCATTCGCACTATTCTTTTGCGAGAGCAATTCTTAAATACCGCACCCATTCATAATTTTTTTTATCCTTGACCACTTTTTTCGAAAGCGCTACGGTAGATGGGGCTGTTACAAAATTCATTTGCCTCCTGTGAGGATCGAACTCACGACCTCTGGTTTACTAGACCAGCGCTCTGCCACTGAGCTAAGGAGGCGCCGCCTAGCGCCCTTTTCGGGTACTTTATTCTTATGGACTAGTGAATCGGAGCCCTTCAGCTGGAAACGCACCGCATTAGCGACCATTACTTGCATTTAGTTAGCACAGCTGCTGCTTTCCTACACATCTCACACGATATCGATGTACGCCTAAAATTCCAAAACAACACATTTATTTCATTTCAGAGTTACTTTCAGCTTCAAAAACCATTCCTCTGATATTCATACGAAGCTAGGCATCGTCGTAACCCGTTACGTTCATTACGCAAGGCTCACGAGAGGGGCGCAGGTTGCATCCGCGTAGACACAAAATTTAGCGCCGCCCAGCGTGGGGCTCTAACCCACGACCCTCAGATTAAGAGTCTCATGCTCTACCGACTGAGCTAGCCGGGCTCCACACAACGCGTTACGAGCCATACAGTATTTATGCGACCTGCGACCATCTATGGAAGATCCTTTTGACTACAGCTTATTTCCTGCTGCCACAAATGAGCTACAATCCTATTCAATGGAAAATTGTCTCCGAAAGGCATCAAATCTACTTGAAATGATACGTGGCTATCAGCACCATTATTCAACACACATGCTCGACAGTGCGCAGACGCCTGTGGCGTAGCTCTTGGGTCCTGAGTCAGATGCAGTAGTTCCAAAAGAACTCTCCTGATCGGCACTGTGCCGAAAATTTCGCTACACAACCCCTTTGTCTTGCTTGAGCTTCAGGTAGGCGCCGGTTTGCAGCCAGGAAGCGGACAGCAGCAACTTTCAACTAATTTTGTACTACTCAAACAACACAGTAAAACAGCATGCAACTTTTGCAGAACTGGAAAAACTCGACCGTGACAGGATTCGAACCTGCAATCTTCGGATCCGAAGTCCGACGCCTTATCCATTAGGCCACACGGTCACTGGCGCAATATGCTTCCCCACACACACCTCATTTTCGCCATTTGTACGCTTGCCGGAATGAATTTCCCATCTTTGACGCAATCCTCCATCTCCAATTTCAGTACTAAAAAGGCGACGCTACTTCTTGCTGTGTCCCATCGCAAGTTACATTCAAGCCCTTATGACGCTGATCAAACAAGAGGTTGCAAATCAGCTTCAATCACTTACTGCCATCTCTGTCGGTTGCAGAAGGTACCTCACCCTATGTCATACAATGGCGAGTTGCCGCTGTTACCAAAGCGGCGGCGGCGCCGCCGACGACGACGACAACCGCGAGGGTCTCTACCAGGGGTAGAAAATACATCACAAGAACTAAGTATTTCACGTCGGCATTCTCCGGAGACTGCCAAAAGCAACAGTTTCCGGTGCCTACTTTAATAGCACCATTCGCACTATTCTTTTGCGAGAGCAATTCTTAAATACCGCACCCATTCATAATTTTTTTTATCCTTGACCACTTTTCTCGAAAGCGCTACGGTAGATGGGGCTGTTACAAAATTCATTTGCCTCCTGTGAGGATCGAACTCACGACCTCTGGTTTACTAGACCAGCGCTCTGCCACTGAGCTAAGGAGGCGCCGCCTAGCGCCCTTTTCGGGTACTTTATTCTTATGGACTAGTGAATCGGAGCCCTTCAGCTGGAAACGCACCGCATTAGCGACCATTACTTGCATTTAGTTAGCACAGCTGCTGCTTTCCTACACATCTCACACGATATCGATGTACGCCTAAAATTCCAAAACAACACATTTATTTCATTTCAGAGTTACTTTCAGCTTCAAAAACCATTCCTCTGATATTCATACGAAGCTAGGCATCGTCGTAACCCGTTACGTTCATTACGCAAGGCTCACGAGAGGGGCGCAGGTTGCATCCGCGTAGACACAAAATTTAGCGCCGCCCAGCGTGGGGCTCTAACCCACGACCCTCAGATTAAGAGTCTCATGCTCTACCGACCGAGCTAGCCGGGCTCCACACAACGCGTTACGAGGCATACAGTATTTATGCGACCTGCGACCATCTATGGAAGATCCTTTTGACTACAGCTTATTTCCTGCTGCCACAAATGAGCTACAATCCTATTCAATGGAAAATTGTCTCCGAAAGGCATCAAATCTACTTGAAATGATACGTGGCTATCAGCACCATTATTCAACACACATGCTCGACAGTGCGCAGACGCCTGTGGCGTAGCTCTTGGGTCCTGAGTCAGATGCAGTAGTTCCAAAAGAACTCTCCTGATCGGCACTGTGCCGAAAATTTCGCTACACAACCCCTTTGTCTTGCTTGAGCTTCAGGTAGGCGCCGGTTTGCAGCCAGGAAGCGAACAGCAGCAACTTTCAACTAATTTTGTACTACTCAAACAACACAGTAAAACAGCATGCAACTTTTGCAGAACTGGAAAAACTCGACCGTGACAGGATTCGAACCTGCAATCTTCGGATCCGAAGTCCGACGCCTTATCCATTAGGCCACACGGTCACTGGCGCAATATGCTTCCCCACACACACCTCATTTTCGCCATTTGTACGCTTGCCGGAATGAATTTCCCATCTTTGACGCAATCCTCCATCTCCAATTTCAGTACTAAAAAGGCGACGCTACTTCTTGCTGTGTCCCATCGCAAGTTACATTCAAGCCCTTATGACGCTGATCAAACAAGAGGTTGCAAATCAGCTTCAATCGCTTACTGCCATCTCTGTCGGTTGCAGAAGGTACCTCACCCAATGTCATACAATGGCGAGTTGCCGCTGTTACCAAAGCGGCGGCGGCGCCGACGACGACGACGACGACGACAACCGCGAGGGTCTCTTCCAGGGGTAGAAAATACATCACAAGAACTAAGTATTTCACGTCGGCATTCTCCGGAGACTGCCAAAAGCAACAGTTTCCGGTGCCTACATTAATAGCACCATTCGCACTAATCTTTTGCGAGAGCAATTCTTAAATACCGCACCCATTCATAATTTTTTTAATCCTTGACCACTTTTTTCGAAAGCGCTACGGTAGATGGGGCTGTTACAAAATTCATTTGCCTCCTGTGAGGATCGAACTCACGACCTCTGGTTTACTAGACCAGCGCTCTGCCACTGAGCTAAGGAAGCGCCGCCTAGGGCCCTTTTCGGGTACTTTATTCTTATGGACTAGTGAATCGGAGCCCTTCAGCTGGAAACGCACCGCATTAGCGACCATTACTTGCATTTAGTTAGCACAGCTGCTGCTTTCCTACACATCTCACACGATATCGATGTACGCCTAAAATTCCAAAACAACACATTTATTTCATTTCAGAGTTACTTTCAGCTTCAAAAACCATTCCTCTGATATTCATACGAAGCTAGGCATCGTCGTAACCCGTTACGTTCATTACGCAAGGCTCACGAGAGGGGCGCAGGTTGCATCCGCGTAGACACAAAATTTAGCGCCGCCCAGCGTGGGGCTCTAACCCACGACCCTCAGATTAAGAGTCTCATGCTCTACCGACCGAGCTAGCCGGGCTCCACACAACGCGTTACGAGGCATACAGTATTTATGCGACCTGCGACCATCTATGGAAGATCCTTTTGACTACAGCTTATTTCCTGCTGCCACAAATGAGCTACAATCCTATTCAATGGAAAATTGTCTCCGAAAGGCATCAAATCTACTTGAAATGATACGTGGCTATCAGCACCATTATTCAACACACATGCTCGACAGTGCGCAGACGCCTGTGGCGTAGCTCTTGGGTCCTGAGTCAGATGCAGTAGTTCCAAAAGAACTCTCCTGATCGGCACTGTGCCGAAAATTTCGCTACACAACCCCTTTGTCTTGCTTGAGCTTCAGGTAGGCGCCGGTTTGCAGCCAGGAAGCGAACAGCAGCAACTTTCAACTAATTTTGTACTACTCAAACAACACAGTAAAACAGCATGCAACTTTTGCAGAACTGGAAAAACTCGACCGTGACAGGATTCGAACCTGCAATCTTCGGATCCGAAGTCCGACGCCTTATCCATTAGGCCACACGGTCACTGGCGCAATATGCTTCCCCACACACACCTCATTTTCGCCATTTGTACGCTTGCCGGAATGAATTTCCCATCTTTGACGCAATCCTCCATCTCCAATTTCAGTACTAAAAAGGCGACGCTACTTCTTGCTGTGTCCCATCGCAAGTTACATTCAAGCCCTTATGACGCTGATCAAACAAGAGGTTGCAAATCAGCTTCAATCACTTACTGCCATCTCTGTCGGTTGCAGAAGGTACCTCACCCTATGTCATACAATGGCGAGTTGCCGCTGTTACCAAAGCGGCGGCGGCGCCGCCGACGACGACGACAACCGCGAGGGTCTCTACCAGGGGTAGAAAATACATCACAAGAACTAAGTATTTCACGTCGGCATTCTCCGGAGACTGCCAAAAGCAACAGTTTCCGGTGCCTACTTTAATAGCACCATTCGCACTATTCTTTTGCGAGAGCAATTCTTAAATACCGCACCCATTCATAATTTTTTTTATCCTTGACCACTTTTCTCGAAAGCGCTACGGTAGATGGGGCTGTTACAAAATTCATTTGCCTCCTGTGAGGATCGAACTCACGACCTCTGGTTTACTAGACCAGCGCTCTGCCACTGAGCTAAGGAGGCGCCGCCTAGCGCCCTTTTCGGGTACTTTATTCTTATGGACTAGTGAATCGGAGCCCTTCAGCTGGAAACGCACCGCATTAGCGACCATTACTTGCATTTAGTTAGCACAGCTGCTGCTTTCCTACACATCTCACACGATATCGATGTACGCCTAAAATTCCAAAACAACACATTTATTTCATTTCAGAGTTACTTTCAGCTTCAAAAACCATTCCTCTGATATTCATACGAAGCTAGGCATCGTCGTAACCCGTTACGTTCATTACGCAAGGCTCACGAGAGGGGCGCAGGTTGCATCCGCGTAGACACAAAATTTAGCGCCGCCCAGCGTGGGGCTCTAACCCACGACCCTCAGATTAAGAGTCTCATGCTCTACCGACCGAGCTAGCCGGGCTCCACACAACGCGTTACGAGGCATACAGTATTTATGCGACCTGCGACCATCTATGGAAGATCCTTTTGACTACAGCTTATTTCCTGCTGCCACAAATGAGCTACAATCCTATTCAATGGAAAATTGTCTCCGAAAGGCATCAAATCTACTTGAAATGATACGTGGCTATCAGCACCATTATTCAACACACATGCTCGACAGTGCGCAGACGCCTGTGGCGTAGCTCTTGGGTCCTGAGTCAGATGCAGTAGTTCCAAAAGAACTCTCCTGATCGGCACTGTGCCGAAAATTTCGCTACACAACCCCTTTGTCTTGCTTGAGCTTCAGGTAGGCGCCGGTTTGCAGCCAGGAAGCGAACAGCAGCAACTTTCAACTAATTTTGTACTACTCAAACAACACAGTAAAACAGCATGCAACTTTTGCAGAACTGGAAAAACTCGACCGTGACAGGATTCGAACCTGCAATCTTCGGATCCGAAGTCCGACGCCTTATCCATTAGGCCACACGGTCACTGGCGCAATATGCTTCCCCACACACACCTCATTTTCGCCATTTGTACGCTTGCCGGAATGAATTTCCCATCTTTGACGCAATCCTCCATCTCCAATTTCAGTACTAAAAAGGCGACGCTACTTCTTGCTGTGTCCCATCGCAAGTTACATTCAAGCCCTTATGACGCTGATCAAACAAGAGGTTGCAAATCAGCTTCAATCGCTTACTGCCATCTCTGTCGGTTGCAGAAGGTACCTCACCCAATGTCATACAATGGCGAGTTGCCGCTGTTACCAAAGCGGCGGCGGCGCCGACGACGACGACGACGACGACGACGACAACCGCGAGGGTCTCTTCCAGGGGTAGAAAATACATCACAAGAACTAAGTATTTCACGTCGGCATTCTCCGGAGACTGCCAAAAGCAACAGTTTCCGGTGCCTACATTAATAGCACCATTCGCACTAATCTTTTGCGAGAGCAATTCTTAAATACCGCACCCATTCATAATTTTTTTAATCCTTGACCACTTTTTTCGAAAGCGCTACGGTAGATGGGGCTGTTACAAAATTCATTTGCCTCCTGTGAGGATCGAACTCACGACCTCTGGTTTACTAGACCAGCGCTCTGCCACTGAGCTAAGGAAGCGCCGCCTAGGGCCCTTTTCGGGTACTTTATTCTTATGGACTAGTGAATCGGAGCCCTTCAGCTGGAAACGCACCGCATTAGCGACCATTACTTGCATTTAGTTAGCACAGCTGCTGCTTTCCTACACATCTCACACGATATCGATGTACGCCTAAAATTCCAAAACAACACATTTATTTCATTTCAGAGTTACTTTCAGCTTCAAAAACCATTCCTCTGATATTCATACGAAGCTAGGCATCGTCGTAACCCGTTACGTTCATTACGCAAGGCTCACGAGAGGGGCGCAGGTTGCATCCGCGTAGACACAAAATTTAGCGCCGCCCAGCGTGGGGCTCTAACCCACGACCCTCAGATTAAGAGTCTCATGCTCTACCGACCGAGCTAGCCGGGCTCCACACAACGCGTTACGAGGCATACAGTATTTATGCGACCTGCGACCATCTATGGAAGATCCTTTTGACTACAGCTTATTTCCTGCTGCCACAAATGAGCTACAATCCTATTCAATGGAAAATTGTCTCCGAAAGGCATCAAATCTACTTGAAATGATACGTGGCTATCAGCACCATTATTCAACACACATGCTCGACAGTGCGCAGACGCCTGTGGCGTAGCTCTTGGGTCCTGAGTCAGATGCAGTAGTTCCAAAAGAACTCTCCTGATCGGCACTGTGCCGAAAATTTCGCTACACAACCCCTTTGTCTTGCTTGAGCTTCAGGTAGGCGCCGGTTTGCAGCCAGGAAGCGAACAGCAGCAACTTTCAACTAATTTTGTACTACTCAAACAACACAGTAAAACAGCATGCAACTTTTGCAGAACTGGAAAAACTCGACCGTGACAGGATTCGAACCTGCAATCTTCGGATCCGAAGTCCGACGCCTTATCCATTAGGCCACACGGTCACTGGCGCAATATGCTTCCCCACACACACCTCATTTTCGCCATTTGTACGCTTGCCGGAATGAATTTCCCATCTTTGACGCAATCCTCCATCTCCAATTTCAGTACTAAAAAGGCGACGCTACTTCTTGCTGTGTCCCATCGCAAGTTACATTCAAGCCCTTATGACGCTGATCAAACAAGAGGTTGCAAATCAGCTTCAATCGCTTACTGCCATCTCTGTCGGTTGCAGAAGGTACCTCACCCAATGTCATACAATGGCGAGTTGCCGCTGTTACCAAAGCGGCGGCGGCGCCGACGACGACGACGACGACGACGACGACAACCGCGAGGGTCTCTTCCAGGGGTAGAAAATACATCACAAGAACTAAGTATTTCACGTCGGCATTCTCCGGAGACTGCCAAAAGCAACAGTTTCCGGTGCCTACATTAATAGCACCATTCGCACTAATCTTTTGCGAGAGCAATTCTTAAATACCGCACCCATTCATAATTTTTTTAATCCTTGACCACTTTTTTCGAAAGCGCTACGGTAGATGGGGCTGTTACAAAATTCATTTGCCTCCTGTGAGGATCGAACTCACGACCTCTGGTTTACTAGACCAGCGCTCTGCCACTGAGCTAAGGAAGCGCCGCCTAGGGCCCTTTTCGGGTACTTTATTCTTATGGACTAGTGAATCGGAGCCCTTCAGCTGGAAACGCACCGCATTAGCGACCATTACTTGCATTTAGTTAGCACAGCTGCTGCTTTCCTACACATCTCACACGATATCGATGTACGCCTAAAATTCCAAAACAACACATTTATTTCATTTCAGAGTTACTTTCAGCTTCAAAAACCATTCCTCTGATATTCATACGAAGCTAGGCATCGTCGTAACCCGTTACGTTCATTACGCAAGGCTCACGAGAGGGGCGCAGGTTGCATCCGCGTAGACACAAAATTTAGCGCCGCCCAGCGTGGGGCTCTAACCCACGACCCTCAGATTAAGAGTCTCATGCTCTACCGACCGAGCTAGCCGGGCTCCACACAACGCGTTACGAGGCATACAGTATTTATGCGACCTGCGACCATCTATGGAAGATCCTTTTGACTACAGCTTATTTCCTGCTGCCACAAATGAGCTACAATCCTATTCAATGGAAAATTGTCTCCGAAAGGCATCAAATCTACTTGAAATGATACGTGGCTATCAGCACCATTATTCAACACACATGCTCGACAGTGCGCAGACGCCTGTGGCGTAGCTCTTGGGTCCTGAGTCAGATGCAGTAGTTCCAAAAGAACTCTCCTGATCGGCACTGTGCCGAAAATTTCGCTACACAACCCCTTTGTCTTGCTTGAGCTTCAGGTAGGCGCCGGTTTGCAGCCAGGAAGCGAACAGCAGCAACTTTCAACTAATTTTGTACTACTCAAACAACACAGTAAAACAGCATGCAACTTTTGCAGAACTGGAAAAACTCGACCGTGACAGGATTCGAACCTGCAATCTTCGGATCCGAAGTCCGACGCCTTATCCATTAGGCCACACGGTCACTGGCGCAATATGCTTCCCCACACACACCTCATTTTCGCCATTTGTACGCTTGCCGGAATGAATTTCCCATCTTTGACGCAATCCTCCATCTCCAATTTCAGTACTAAAAAGGCGACGCTACTTCTTGCTGTGTCCCATCGCAAGTTACATTCAAGCCCTTATGACGCTGATCAAACAAGAGGTTGCAAATCAGCTTCAATCGCTTACTGCCATCTCTGTCGGTTGCAGAAGGTACCTCACCCTATGTCATACAATGGCGAGTTGCCGCTGTTACCAAAGCGGCGGCGGCGCCGACGACGACGACGACAACCGCGAGGGTCTCTACCAGGGGTAGAAAATACATCACAAGAACTAAGTATTTCACGTCGGCATTCTCCGGAGACTGCCAAAAGCAACAGTTTCCGGTGCCTACTTTAATAGCACCATTCGCACTATTCTTTTGCGAGAGCAATTCTTAAATACCGCACCCATTCATAATTTTTTTTATCCTTGACCACTTTTTTCGAAAGCGCTACGGTAGATGGGGCTGTTACAAAATTCATTTGCCTCCTGTGAGGATCGAACTCACGACCTCTGGTTTACTAGACCAGCGCTCTGCCACTGAGCTAAGGAGGCGCCGCCTAGCGCCCTTTTCGGGTACTTTATTCTTATGGACTAGTGAATCGGAGCCCTTCAGCTGGAAACGCACCGCATTAGCGACCATTACTTGCATTTAGTTAGCACAGCTGCTGCTTTCCTACACATCTCACACGATATCGATGTACGCCTAAAATTCCAAAACAACACATTTATTTCATTTCAGAGTTACTTTCAGCTTCAAAAACCATTCCTCTGATATTCATACGAAGCTAGGCATCGTCGTAACCCGTTACGTTCATTACGCAAGGCTCACGAGAGGGGCGCAGGTTGCATCCGCGTAGACACAAAATTTAGCGCCGCCCAGCGTGGGGCTCTAACCCACGACCCTCAGATTAAGAGTCTCATGCTCTACCGACCGAGCTAGCCGGGCTCCACACAACGCGTTACGAGGCATACAGTATTTATGCGACCTGCGACCATCTATGGAAGATCCTTTTGACTACAGCTTATTTCCTGCTGCCACAAATGAGCTACAATCCTATTCAATGGAAAATTGTCTCCGAAAGGCATCAAATCTACTTGAAATGATACGTGGCTATCAGCACCATTATTCAACACACATGCTCGACAGTGCGCAGACGCCTGTGGCGTAGCTCTTGGGTCCTGAGTCAGATGCAGTAGTTCCAAAAGAACTCTCCTGATCGGCACTGTGCCGAAAATTTCGCTACACAACCCCTTTGTCTTGCTTGAGCTTCAGGTAGGCGCCGGTTTGCAGCCAGGAAGCGAACAGCAGCAACTTTCAACTAATTTTGTACTACTCAAACAACACAGTAAAACAGCATGCAACTTTTGCAGAACTGGAAAAACTCGACCGTGACAGGATTCGAACCTGCAATCTTCGGATCCGAAGTCCGACGCCTTATCCATTAGGCCACACGGTCACTGGCGCAATATGCTTCCCCACACACACCTCATTTTCGCCATTTGTACGCTTGCCGGAATGAATTTCCCATCTTTGACGCAATCCTCCATCTCCAATTTCAGTACTAAAAAGGCGACGCTACTTCTTGCTGTGTCCCATCGCAAGTTACATTCAAGCCCTTATGACGCTGATCAAACAAGAGGTTGCAAATCAGCTTCAATCGCTTACTGCCATCTCTGTCGGTTGCAGAAGGTACCTCACCCAATGTCATACAATGGCGAGTTGCCGCTGTTACCAAAGCGGCGGCGGCGCCGCCGACGACGACGACAACCGCGAGGGTCTCTACCAGGGGTAGAAAATACATCACAAGAACTAAGTATTTCACGTCGGCATTCTCCGGAGACTGCCAAAAGCAACAGTTTCCGGTGCCTACTTTAATAGCACCATTCGCACTATTCTTTTGCGAGAGCAATTCTTAAATACCGCACCCATTCATAATTTTTTTTATCCTTGACCACTTTTCTCGAAAGCGCTACGGTAGATGGGGCTGTTACAAAATTCATTTGCCTCCTGTGAGTATCGAACTCACGACCTCTGGTTTACTAGACCAGCGCTCTGCCACTGAGCTAAGGAGGCGCCGCCTAGCGCCCTTTTCGGGTACTTTATTCTTATGGACTAGTGAATCGGAGCCCTTCAGCTGGAAACGCACCGCATTAGCGACCATTACTTGCATTTAGTTAGCACAGCTGCTGCTTTCCTACACATCTCACACGATATCGATGTACGCCTAAAATTCCAAAACAACACATTTATTTCATTTCAGAGTTACTTTCAGCTTCAAAAACCATTCCTCTGATATTCATACGAAGCTAGGCATCGTCGTAACCCGTTACGTTCATTACGCAAGGCTCACGAGAGGGGCGCAGGTTGCATCCGCGTAGACACAAAATTTAGCGCCGCCCAGCGTGGGGCTCTAACCCACGACCCTCAGATTAAGAGTCTCATGCTCTACCGACCGAGCTAGCCGGGCTCCACACAACGCGTTACGAGGCATACAGTATTTATGCGACCTGCGACCATCTATGGAAGATCCTTTTGACTACAGCTTATTTCCTGCTGCCACAAATGAGCTACAATCCTATTCAATGGAAAATTGTCTCCGAAAGGCATCAAATCTACTTGAAATGATACGTGGCTATCAGCACCATTATTCAACACACATGCTCGACAGTGCGCAGACGCCTGTGGCGTAGCTCTTGGGTCCTGAGTCAGATGCAGTAGTTCCAAAAGAACTCTCCTGATCGGCACTGTGCCGAAAATTTCGCTACACAACCCCTTTGTCTTGCTTGAGCTTCAGGTAGGCGCCGGTTTGCAGCCAGGAAGCGAACAGCAGCAACTTTCAACTAATTTTGTACTACTCAAACAACACAGTAAAACAGCATGCAACTTTTGCAGAACTGGAAAAACTCGACCGTGACAGGATTCGAACCTGCAATCTTCGGATCCGAAGTCCGACGCCTTATCCATTAGGCCACACGGTCACTGGCGCAATATGCTTCCCCACACACACCTCATTTTCGCCATTTGTACGCTTGCCGGAATGAATTTCCCATCTTTGACGCAATCCTCCATCTCCAATTTCAGTACTAAAAAGGCGACGCTACTTCTTGCTGTGTCCCATCGCAAGTTACATTCAAGCCCTTATGACGCTGATCAAACAAGAGGTTGCAAATCAGCTTCAATCGCTTACTGCCATCTCTGTCGGTTGCAGAAGGTACCTCACCCAATGTCATACAATGGCGAGTTGCCGCTGTTACCAAAGCGGCGGCGGCGCCGACGACGACGACGACGACGACGACGACAACCGCGAGGGTCTCTTCCAGGGGTAGAAAATACATCACAAGAACTAAGTATTTCACGTCGGCATTCTCCGGAGACTGCCAAAAGCAACAGTTTCCGGTGCCTACATTAATAGCACCATTCGCACTAATCTTTTGCGAGAGCAATTCTTAAATACCGCACCCATTCATAATTTTTTTAATCCTTGACCACTTTTTTCGAAAGCGCTACGGTAGATGGGGCTGTTACAAAATTCATTTGCCTCCTGTGAGGATCGAACTCACGACCTCTGGTTTACTAGACCAGCGCTCTGCCACTGAGCTAAGGAAGCGCCGCCTAGGGCCCTTTTCGGGTACTTTATTCTTATGGACTAGTGAATCGGAGCCCTTCAGCTGGAAACGCACCGCATTAGCGACCATTACTTGCATTTAGTTAGCACAGCTGCTGCTTTCCTACACATCTCACACGATATCGATGTACGCCTAAAATTCCAAAACAACACATTTATTTCATTTCAGAGTTACTTTCAGCTTCAAAAACCATTCCTCTGATATTCATACGAAGCTAGGCATCGTCGTAACCCGTTACGTTCATTACGCAAGGCTCACGAGAGGGGCGCAGGTTGCATCCGCGTAGACACAAAATTTAGCGCCGCCCAGCGTGGGGCTCTAACCCACGACCCTCAGATTAAGAGTCTCATGCTCTACCGACCGAGCTAGCCGGGCTCCACACAACGCGTTACGAGGCATACAGTATTTATGCGACCTGCGACCATCTATGGAAGATCCTTTTGACTACAGCTTATTTCCTGCTGCCACAAATGAGCTACAATCCTATTCAATGGAAAATTGTCTCCGAAAGGCATCAAATCTACTTGAAATGATACGTGGCTATCAGCACCATTATTCAACACACATGCTCGACAGTGCGCAGACGCCTGTGGCGTAGCTCTTGGGTCCTGAGTCAGATGCAGTAGTTCCAAAAGAACTCTCCTGATCGGCACTGTGCCGAAAATTTCGCTACACAACCCCTTTGTCTTGCTTGAGCTTCAGGTAGGCGCCGGTTTGCAGCCAGGAAGCGAACAGCAGCAACTTTCAACTAATTTTGTACTACTCAAACAACACAGTAAAACAGCATGCAACTTTTGCAGAACTGGAAAAACTCGACCGTGACAGGATTCGAACCTGCAATCTTCGGATCCGAAGTCCGACGCCTTATCCATTAGGCCACACGGTCACTGGCGCAATATGCTTCCCCACACACACCTCATTTTCGCCATTTGTACGCTTGCCGGAATGAATTTCCCATCTTTGACGCAATCCTCCATCTCCAATTTCAGTACTAAAAAGGCGACGCTACTTCTTGCTGTGTCCCATCGCAAGTTACATTCAAGCCCTTATGACGCTGATCAAACAAGAGGTTGCAAATCAGCTTCAATCGCTTACTGCCATCTCTGTCGGTTGCAGAAGGTACCTCACCCTATGTCATACAATGGCGAGTTGCCGCTGTTACCAAAGCGGCGGCGGCGCCGACGACGACGACGACGACGACGACGACAACCGCGAGGGTCTCTACCAGGGGTAGAAAATACATCACAAGAACTAAGTATTTCACGTCGGCATTCTCCGGAGACTGCCAAAAGCAACAGTTTCCGGTGCCTACTTTAATAGCACCATTCGCACTATTCTTTTGCGAGAGCAATTCTTAAATACCGCACCCATTCATAATTTTTTTTATCCTTGACCACTTTTTTCGAAAGCGCTACGGTAGATGGGGCTGTTACAAAATTCATTTGCCTCCTGTGAGGATCGAACTCACGACCTCTGGTTTACTAGACCAGCGCTCTGCCACTGAGCTAAGGAGGCGCCGCCTAGCGCCCTTTTCGGGTACTTTATTCTTATGGACTAGTGAATCGGAGCCCTTCAGCTGGAAACGCACCGCATTAGCGACCATTACTTGCATTTAGTTAGCACAGCTGCTGCTTTCCTACACATCTCACACGATATCGATGTACGCCTAAAATTCCAAAACTACACATTTATTTCATTTCAGAGTTACTTTCAGCTTCAAAAACCATTCCTCTGATATTCATACGAAGCTAGGCATCGTCGTAACCCGTTACGTTCATTACGCAAGGCTCACGAGAGGGGCGCAGGTTGCATCCGCGTAGACACAAAATTTAGCGCCGCCCAGCGTGGGGCTCGAACCCACGACCCTCAGATTAAGAGTCTCATGCTCTACCGACTGAGCTAGCCGGGCTCCACACAACGCGTTACGAGCCATACAGTATTTATGCGACCTGCGACCATCTATGGAAGATCCTTTTGACTACAGCTTATTTCCTGCTGCCACAAATGAGCTACAATCCTATTCAATGGAAAATTGTCTCCGAAAGGCATCAAATCTACTTGAAATGATACGTGGCTATCAGCACCATTATTCAACACACATGCTCGACAGTGCGCAGACGCCTGTGGCGTAGCTCTTGGGTCCTGAGTCAGATGCAGTAGTTCCAAAAGAACTCTCCTGATCGGCACTGTGCCGAAAATTTCGCTACACAACCCCTTTGTCTTGCTTGAGCTTCAGGTAGGCGCCGGTTTGCAGCCAGGAAGCGGACAGCAGCAACTTTCAACTAATTTTGTACTACTCAAACAACACAGTAAAACAGCATGCAACTTTTGCAGAACTGGAAAAACTCGACCGTGACAGGATTCGAACCTGCAATCTTCGGATCCGAAGTCCGACGCCTTATCCATTTTTTTTTTTTTTTTTTTTTTTTTTTTTTTTTTTGCTATATAGGTCACATAGTCGCACCAATATTCAGCCGTTTCATAGACATCTCGTTTTTAATACAAACGTAGAAACTACACCCCTGAGCCTATCGCTGTTACTTCCTCGGCGAGAAACGCTTATTACAGAAAATTTAGACTAAACGAAGGTTCCACCGAGATTCGAACTCGGATCGCTGGATTCAGAGTCCAGAGTGCTAACCGTTACACCATTTTTTTTTTTTTTTTTTTTTTTTTTTTTTTTTTTTTTTTTTTTTTTTTTTGCATACAAACCACTCTTCTGCCTATGCATTCAGAAAAACTCTGAGGCCCGTAGAATACTTGTCATAGGTTGTAGAACATCCCTTTCATTCAGTGTACTGCCATGTGTTAGAAGCTGGTCGAGATAGCGCCGCTCCATGCAGGAAGGTGAAAAAAAAGAATGCCTTCTGTGAGTTTTTTTTTTTTTTTTTTTTTTTTTTTTTTTTTTTTTTTTTTTTGGCGTAGCTGCGTTCTTTTCCGTAGTGCTTACACCGCTACTAGACGTGCGGCTACCAAAGTATTAAAACCAATTGCGCCACTTTTTTTTTTTTTTTTTTTTCTTTTTCTTTTACCGCGAGACCACTTTTTTTTTTTTTTTTTTTTTTTTTTTTTTTTTTTTTCCAATCTTCGGATCCGAAGTCCGACGCCTTATCCATTTTTTTTTCTTTTTATTTAAAATTTTTATTGTTTTGTTTTTGTTTTTGGTTTTTATTTTTTTTCCATTTTTTTTTTTTTTTATGCACGTGAGTGCTAGGCAGCCGGCGGCAAGGTGGGCAGGGGTCGCAATCCGGAGGCCTGGCCACGATGTCACCGCCATACCCCGCACCCAATTGCATGGTTTTGTGATTTGATTTTATTGTTATGTATGCATTATTATATTTTGTTTAATTTGCGATGTGGCGTCGTGTGTGTTCCATTATTTTTATAGATATAAACAGAATGATAAAAAGAAATCCATGTCTGGTCTGTGGATTACGCAGCACACCATGAATCCAGCACAGCAGATACTCAAAGTTGGTCTTCACGTAGAATAATTGTCCCAGTGGCCATGTCGTTGACGAGTATTGTACATTCGGTTTCCCGATGGTTGATTGTGGATTGCTGCTTCTCAAAACCCTGAGCATGCCATGCGTTGGAAGATGAGCGCTGGTAACGTGGTGACACCAAGAGCAGGGACATGCCAAACAACCATTTCCCGTATCGTAAAGCCTCTTGATAGGAGGAATAGAAGCTGCTGGAAACTCCTGGTTCGTACTAAATCGTCGTGCAGCTTTGATGAAAGATAATGCGAATGAAAGTAAACAAATGAGGTGCCTCTTCTTGGTTACGCCCTGCGGAACCAAAAGTAAAGTGCTGTCATTTGAAAATGAAAAGGAACTCCCAAATACAATTAAATGTTCGAGGCCGAGTGCAGTGCACTCTGTACCTTCGTGTGACCCATGAGGCAAATCACCCGCATCTGATGGTGCGGAGCAGACCAAATCCATGGAAACAAACAATATAACAAAATAGTGAAAAAAAAAAAGAAAAGAAAACTCCGTCCAATGGATCTGTAAACTTAAATTCTTCCATCACTTAAAGCAATAGTGAGAAAATTTTGAAACTGGTCTTTATAGTGTCGCAATTTCTTAATCGCATAATACTCTTCGATGAGGTACATCTGATAATCATGTAGCGTTGGCGTTGTATGGACAAGCATGTAATAGACGAACTGGCCCATGAGCCAGACATAACTATTATTCTTAGATTGAGGATAAAGCTGCCAGTCTGGTTGGAGCGCGTCTTGAAGTTGAATGGAAGTATCCGACGTCCTCTTAATGACAGCGAGTTTCTTTCGTGTCCACTGCCATATTTGTGTTTGATCCCTGCAGTGGAAGAGATGCGGCAGCGTTTCCACTAGGTTACACTTCTCACAAAACGGGGTGGGCCGCAGCTTGATTTTGTGCAATTTCTCGCCAGTGGGAATCACCTCATTGACAGCGTCATACCAAACAGCTCGAACTCTGGAGCGAAGGAGCGAATAACTAATGTTCTTCCAGACATTTCTCCAGTTTTTGCCTAAATATTTCTTCTCAATTGGGTTATCCAGCTGCCATTGAGTAAGAGCACGATAGGTCGCCGCCGTGTTGAACGGATGCGGGTTGTCCTGAACATAGCTTAGCTCCACATAATACCGCCGGATATAGCCAAGCTCAGGATGAATGTGGCCCACAGACGTTGGCGCAGACAAATCCTTTGGACGTAAGGTGTTGAAAAGCCGTGCAGTGAGACTATTTGGGTTACTGTGTAGTATGCGGGAAGTACGAGTTAAAAAAGTCGCCACACATTGGGATTCAACGTCTTTGACGCCTAAGCCACCTCGGGAACGAAGTAACGAGGTAGCTTTAAAGGAAACTTTAAAGATGTTCCCTCTCCAGACATACCAGCAAGCAAGTGCTAAAATTTTTTTCGCAATGGCTGTCGGGATTGGTAAAACAGCGGCAGTGTGATAGAGCTTACTGAAAACGTAACTATTAATAAACTGTGCCCTCTGCATCCGGTCTAAAGACCGCATGTTATGTTCTTTGATCACCGCACGTAAGATGGTAAGCTTGCGTTCCCAATTCACGTGGAGCATGGCCTGGGGGTTCGGTGATATAACCAGGCCTAGATGCCACAGGTCTTCGGTCCTGTCCAACCAAGAAATATCGATGGAATTGGGGTTGCGACCTAACGGCATGATTTTGGACTTTCGCGCATTAAGTCGAGCACCACAAGCGACAGAGTACTGATGGACAATCCGACGAACTGACCCCAGCTCTTCGGTGTTAGTAATAAGCACACTGATATCGTCGGCATAGGCGTGGCAGACCGTTTTGGTGTTTAACGTTTGCAACCCGTGTAAAGTTACGTAAAACTTTTTAAGAAGTGGCTCTATAGCGATCGAGAATAACGTCATAGAAAGGGGGCACCCTTGTCGCACTGCTTGTCGTATGGGCACGGGGGCGGTTAACTGGCCGTTAACCTTCACGCGTGAAGACGTTCCGCAGATACAGTTCTGAATAAGCTGTCGAAAACGCTGGTTGAATCCCATTTGACTCAGTGTGCGCAATAAAAAACCGTGATTAATTCTGTCAAACGCCTTATCGAAGTCGAGAAACAATAACGCCAAATCAGTGTTGGTAATCCAAGTTAAATAAGTCAGGTCGCGATATTCACACAGGGCATTCAACATCGATCGACCACTGACTGCACCCGTCTGATAAGGGCCAAGTACTTTGCCAAGAAGTACTTTAAGCCTGGTGTTTATAATCCTAGTCAAGATCTTGAAATCAGAGTTAAGCAACGTAATTGGCCGAAAGTCATTTAACATAGTCGGATTGGATGTTTTAGGAACCAGGACAACCATGCCTTCCGTGAACTGCGGGGGGAAGGCAGCATGCGATAACAGTTCGTTATACATGGCGGTCAATTCGTCGCCGATCACATCCCAGAACCGTGAATAAAATTCGACCGGCAAGCCGTCTAAGCCGGCAGCTTTGTTCTTGGCAGCGCACGCAAGGATGGACTGAACTTCAGAATTAGTGACATTGGCCAAGAGAGCAGCGTTGTCATCCTGATCCACTGTGGAAGCGATGTCGTTTAAAAAATCATCCCCCGCCGATAGATCGGTATCTGACTCGGAATAATGTTGTCGAAAATAATTGAAGACATGCGTCTTGATAGCACCCTGTTCATTGTACAGATTCCCGCCAGCATCCGTCAGATGAGCAATAATTTTTTGTTTACCACGTTTGGTTTCCCGTATGAGATGGAATAACGATGCGGACTCGTGGGAGACGTCATCAGAAGAGCGCGATCGTATCCGATTGCCAACAAGTGCTTCACGAACTAAAGCAGTAATTTTGGCTTTAATACGCTTGATGCGGATTAGGTTGTCGGATAAAGCAGAGGGATCGCTGTACAGCTGGCGTAAACCGAGGAAATAAAATTCTAGAGACCGTTTCCGCCAATAAGCCCTGGTCCTGGCAAACTGGCAAATACATTTCTTAATCCGCGGCTTAACAAACTCCGTCCACCAAAGAACGCGCTCCCTATACCGAACTTGCCTCTGGAGACACTGCTGCCAGGTGTCAACGAGGCAACGCCGTAAGTCCGCTTCAGCTAGCAGCGAGACATTCAGCTGCCACGTGCCGCGTCCCAAAAAGGTCTTCTGTCGCACATGCCGAATCGTTAGATGGTATGCGGAGTGGTCACTAAAACTGAGCGGCCATAGTTCACAATCACGAATGGTATGTAAAAGATCTTGAGAAACATAAAACCTATCCAGACGGCTAGAAGAAGCAGCGCTCACATAGGTATATCCCATCGTGTGTGGTCGAAGGTGACACCAACTATCTTGTAAATGCAGTCCATCTGTTAACGTTAGTAGCTCGGGACAAAAATTAAAATGCGGACTTTGATCTTCGTTGCGTAAAACGCAGTTGAAATCCCCACCAAGGATGATCTTCAGTCGAACGTTCGGCAATAAGGTCACAACTTCAGCCCTAAAAAATTCACTTCTGTCCCTTCTGCCAGCGGACCCTGTCGGGGCGTACACGTTCAGGAGAATCAAATCCTGTAATTGGGCGGCAATGCCGCGTCCCGTTTCTAAAATCGCTGTAGGTTGGTAAGCGATGCCAGCTTTGAATAAAATCGCAGTGCCCGCCTCAGTGCCAAGATTTAATATGGCATCATACCCAGGTATTTCTCCAACCTTGGGGGACACAACCTCTTGGAAGAAAACTATATCTATATCGGCGGCATATAGATAGTCGGTCAAGCATTTAAGTTTGACATCGGAGGCGATCCTATTCAAATTAACTGTGGCTAGTTTATAATCTTGCATGGTGGGGATAGAAAGGGTCCGTGTTATTCACTTTCGTCGGCCCAAGACTTCTCGGCAGGCGTATGCTGATGGCCAGTATCCATCAGCTCAGGACTCGGACGGTCGACATGCATCTCCATATCGGCCTCCCCCACGTGGCGCGCGACAGAACCCATGTCATCTGTGCCGCCGCGTTCACTGCCGTCTTTTCGGATCTGCTTTATTGTGCGCTGCAGTTTCTTTTCCAGAGTGCGGATCTCCTCCGCACTCTGCTTCCGTGCCGACCGCTTAGATTTCCCAGTTCTTGGGGGAGGTGCGTCGGCGTCAGAAACGGTTTTGACGTCCGTCAAGAGGCTGTGTGTAGACCCTTCCTCAGATTGGTCACTGCCGAGAGGGAGGGGCGTGGGGGGCGCAACGTCAGGGGGGCAGGAAACGCGCGACCTCTCGCCACCATCCGACAACTGTTTCAGCTCGACGGACGGAGTTGGAGTAGGGACGGGAGTCGGTCCTGCATGGTCGGCACGAAGGCCGACAGGCGGGGAAACCTGCAGGTGTGCAGCGTGGCTGTCGATATCGGTGACATCACTACGAACGGGACATTCGGGGGTTGCCGCAGAGTTGTTGACAATGACCGCGCCGGTGTCTGGGGTCACCGCAGCCTGTTGGTGGAGCGTCGGTTGTGTCGTAGGCGACTCCATCAATGTCTGCGCGTAAGACAACCGATTGCCATCGTGCCCATCGAGAGGTGTAAGACGATGTTGCATTCCTCGGCGACCCGCCCGGACACGGGGACAAGCAGATTTTAAATGGTCGGTAGAACCACATATTACGCAAGTTCGCGGTTGTCCTTCGTACATCACCAGCGCACGAAAACCCTGCACCAAAATGTTGGACGGGATGTGCTTCGTTAAATCAATTTTCGCATTCCGAACGCCGTTATCAACATTGAAATGTTTGTAACCCCTCCATTGCTCGGCATGAATTTGCAAGACATTACCGTAGGGAGACAAAGCTTGCCGAATTCTATCGAAGCTAACTTCGAAAGGCAGATTAAATATACGGACGGTTCGTAGACCTAGTCCAGCATGACTAACAGATACTTTACAAATTTCGCCTTTAGAATTCACAAAATCCGCAGTGCCTTCCGTGAGGGTCATAATACGAACGCAAGGATCGTCACTAATCAATTTGACATAAACAGCGTTCGCTAGAAAATCATACGAAAACCCAAGAACTTCGTCATCTCGCAGTCCTAATCGATCGTAAAACCAGTCAATGAGTTCGTGAACCTGTGGTCGAGCATATCCATACGGAAATCCAAATCGTAGCGTGTAACGTCTCAACTCATCCTCCATCACTTTCGTGAAGTAGTACTTACAGTACCAACAGCTGCGTGCGCTCTTAAGCACAGGCGAAGCGACCACAACCGCACGTCTGCACACGGCCGCGGCCGCGGCGGAACTGATCCATTAGGCCACACGGTCACTGGCGCAATATGCTTCCCCACACACACCTCATTTTCAACATTTGTACGCTTGCCGGAATGAATTTCCCATCTTTGACGCAATCCTCCATCTCCAATTTCAGTACTAAAAAGGCGACGCTACTTCTTGCTGTGTCCCATCGCAAGTTACATTCAAGCCCTTATGACGCTGATCAAACAAGAGGTTGCAAATCAGCTTCAATCGCTTACTGCCATCTCTGTCGGTTGCAGAAGGTACCTCACCCTATGTCATACAATGGCGAGTTGCCGCTGTTACCAAAGCGGCGGCGGCGCCGACGACGACGACGACAACCGCGAGGGTCTCTACCAGGGGTAGAAAATACATCACAAGAACTAAGTATTTCACGTCGGCATTCTCCGGAGACTGCCAAAAGCAACAGTTTCCGGTGCCTACTTTAATAGCACCATTCGCACTATTCTTTTGCGAGAGCAATTCTTAAATACCGCACCCATTCATAATTTTTTTTATCCTTGACCACTTTTTTCGAAAGCGCTACGGTAGATGGGGCTGTTACAAAATTCATTTGCCTCCTGTGAGGATCGAACTCACGACCTCTGGTTTACTAGACCAGCGCTCTGCCACTGAGCTAAGGAGGCGCCGCCTAGCGCCCTTTTCGGGTACTTTATTCTTATGGACTAGTGAATCGGAGCCCTTCAGCTGGAAACGCACCGCATTAGCGACCATTACTTGCATTTAGTTAGCACAGCTGCTGCTTTCCTACACATCTCACACGATATCGATGTACGCCTAAAATTCCAAAACTACACATTTATTTCATTTCAGAGTTACTTTCAGCTTCAAAAACCATTCCTCTGATATTCATACGAAGCTAGGCATCGTCGTAACCCGTTACGTTCATTACGCAAGGCTCACGAGAGGGGCGCAGGTTGCATCCGCGTAGACACAAAATTTAGCGCCGCCCAGCGTGGGGCTCGAACCCACGACCCTCAGATTAAGAGTCTCATGCTCTACCGACTGAGCTAGCCGGGCTCCACACAACGCGTTACGAGCCATACAGTATTTATGCGACCTGCGACCATCTATGGAAGATCCTTTTGACTACAGCTTATTTCCTGCTGCCACAAATGAGCTACAATCCTATTCAATGGAAAATTGTCTCCGAAAGGCATCAAATCTACTTGAAATGATACGTGGCTATCAGCACCATTATTCAACACACATGCTCGACAGTGCGCAGACGCCTGTGGCGTAGCTCTTGGGTCCTGAGTCAGATGCAGTAGTTCCAAAAGAACTCTCCTGATCGGCACTGTGCCGAAAATTTCGCTACACAACCCCTTTGTCTTGCTTGAGCTTCAGGTAGGCGCCGGTTTGCAGCCAGGAAGCGGACAGCAGCAACTTTCAACTAATTTTGTACTACTCAAACAACACAGTAAAACAGCATGCAACTTTTGCAGAACTGGAAAAACTCGACCGTGACAGGATTCGAACCTGCAATCTTCGGATCCGAAGTCCGACGCCTTATCCATTAGGCCACACGGTCACTGGCGCAATATGCTTCCCCACACACACCTCATTTTCGCCATTTGTACGCTTGCCGGAATGAATTTCCCATCTTTGACGCAATCCTCCATCTCCAATTTCAGTACTAAAAAGGCGACGCTACTTCTTGCTGTGTCCCATCGCAAGTTACATTCAAGCCCTTATGACGCTGATCAAACAAGAGGTTGCAAATCAGCTTCAATCGCTTACTGCCATCTCTGTCGGTTGCAGAAGGTACCTCACCCTATGTCATACAATGGCGAGTTGCCGCTGTTACCAAAGCGGCGGCGGCGCCGACGACGACGACGACGACGACGACGACAACCGCGAGGGTCTCTACCAGGGGTAGAAAATACATCACAAGAACTAAGTATTTCACGTCGGCATTCTCCGGAGACTGCCAAAAGCAACAGTTTCCGGTGCCTACTTTAATAGCACCATTCGCACTATTCTTTTGCGAGAGCAATTCTTAAATACCGCACCCATTCATAATTTTTTTTATCCTTGACCACTTTTTTCGAAAGCGCTACGGTAGATGGGGCTGTTACAAAATTCATTTGCCTCCTGTGAGGATCGAACTCACGACCTCTGGTTTACTAGACCAGCGCTCTGCCACTGAGCTAAGGAGGCGCCGCCTAGCGCCCTTTTCGGGTACTTTATTCTTATGGACTAGTGAATCGGAGCCCTTCAGCTGGAAACGCACCGCATTAGCGACCATTACTTGCATTTAGTTAGCACAGCTGCTGCTTTCCTACACATCTCACACGATATCGATGTACGCCTAAAATTCCAAAACTACACATTTATTTCATTTCAGAGTTACTTTCAGCTTCAAAAACCATTCCTCTGATATTCATACGAAGCTAGGCATCGTCGTAACCCGTTACGTTCATTACGCAAGGCTCACGAGAGGGGCGCAGGTTGCATCCGCGTAGACACAAAATTTAGCGCCGCCCAGCGTGGGGCTCGAACCCACGACCCTCAGATTAAGAGTCTCATGCTCTACCGACTGAGCTAGCCGGGCTCCACACAACGCGTTACGAGCCATACAGTATTTATGCGACCTGCGACCATCTATGGAAGATCCTTTTGACTACAGCTTATTTCCTGCTGCCACAAATGAGCTACAATCCTATTCAATGGAAAATTGTCTCCGAAAGGCATCAAATCTACTTGAAATGATACGTGGCTATCAGCACCATTATTCAACACACATGCTCGACAGTGCGCAGACGCCTGTGGCGTAGCTCTTGGGTCCTGAGTCAGATGCAGTAGTTCCAAAAGAACTCTCCTGATCGGCACTGTGCCGAAAATTTCGCTACACAACCCCTTTGTCTTGCTTGAGCTTCAGGTAGGCGCCGGTTTGCAGCCAGGAAGCGGACAGCAGCAACTTTCAACTAATTTTGTACTACTCAAACAACACAGTAAAACAGCATGCAACTTTTGCAGAACTGGAAAAACTCGACCGTGACAGGATTCGAACCTGCAATCTTCGGATCCGAAGTCCGACGCCTTATCCATTTTTTTTTTTTTTTTTTTTTTTTTTTTTTTTTTTTGCTATATAGGTCACATAGTCGCACCAATATTCAGCCGTTTCATAGACATCTCGTTTTTAATACAAACGTAGAAACTACACCCCTGAGCCTATCGCTGTTACTTCCTCGGCGAGAAACGCTTATTACAGAAAATTTAGACTAAACGAAGGTTCCACCGAGATTCGAACTCGGATCGCTGGATTCAGAGTCCAGAGTGCTAACCGTTACACCATTTTTTTTTTTTTTTTTTTTTTTTTTTTTTTTTTTTTTTTTTTTTTTGCATACAAACCACTCTTCTGCCTATGCATTCAGAAAAACTCTGAGGCCCGTAGAATACTTGTCATAGGTTGTAGAACATCCCTTTCATTCAGTGTACTGCCATGTGTTAGAAGCTGGTCGAGATAGCGCCGCTCCATGCAGGAAGGTGAAAAAAAAGAATGCCTTCTGTGAGTTTTTTTTTTTTTTTTTTTTTTTTTTTTTTTTTTTTTTTTTGGCGTAGCTGCGTTCTTTTCCGTAGTGCTTACACCGCTACTAGACGTGCGGCTACCAAAGTATTAAAACCAATTGCGCCACTTTTTTTTTTTTTTTTTTTTTCTTTTTCTTTTACCGCGAGACCACTTTTTTTTTTTTTTTTTTTTTTTTTTTTTTTTTTCCAATCTTCGGATCCGAAGTCCGACGCCTTATCCATTTTTTTTTCTTTTTATTTAAAATTTTTATTGTTTTGTTTTTGTTTTTGGTTTTTATTTTTTTTCCATTTTTTTTTTTTTTTATGCACGTGAGTGCTAGGCAGCCGGCGGCAAGGTGGGCAGGGGTCGCAATCCGGAGGCCTGGCCACGATGTCACCGCCATACCCCGCACCCAATTGCATGGTTTTGTGATTTGATTTTATTGTTATGTATGCATTATTATATTTTGTTTAATTTGCGATGTGGCGTCGTGTGTGTTCCATTATTTTTATAGATATAAACAGAATGATAAAAAGAAATCCATGTCTGGTCTGTGGATTACGCAGCACACCATGAATCCAGCACAGCAGATACTCAAAGTTGGTCTTCACGTAGAATAATTGTCCCAGTGGCCATGTCGTTGACGAGTATTGTACATTCGGTTTCCCGATGGTTGATTGTGGATTGCTGCTTCTCAAAACCCTGAGCATGCCATGCGTTGGAAGATGAGCGCTGGTAACGTGGTGACACCAAGAGCAGGGACATGCCAAACAACCATTTCCCGTATCGTAAAGCCTCTTGATAGGAGGAATAGAAGCTGCTGGAAACTCCTGGTTCGTACTAAATCGTCGTGCAGCTTTGATGAAAGATAATGCGAATGAAAGTAAACAAATGAGGTGCCTCTTCTTGGTTACGCCCTGCGGAACCAAAAGTAAAGTGCTGTCATTTGAAAATGAAAAGGAACTCCCAAATACAATTAAATGTTCGAGGCCGAGTGCAGTGCACTCTGTACCTTCGTGTGACCCATGAGGCAAATCACCCGCATCTGATGGTGCGGAGCAGACCAAATCCATGGAAACAAACAATATAACAAAATAGTGAAAAAAAAAAAGAAAAGAAAACTCCGTCCAATGGATCTGTAAACTTAAATTCTTCCATCACTTAAAGCAATAGTGAGAAAATTTTGAAACTGGTCTTTATAGTGTCGCAATTTCTTAATCGCATAATACTCTTCGATGAGGTACATCTGATAATCATGTAGCGTTGGCGTTGTATGGACAAGCATGTAATAGACGAACTGGCCCATGAGCCAGACATAACTATTATTCTTAGATTGAGGATAAAGCTGCCAGTCTGGTTGGAGCGCGTCTTGAAGTTGAATGGAAGTATCCGACGTCCTCTTAATGACAGCGAGTTTCTTTCGTGTCCACTGCCATATTTGTGTTTGATCCCTGCAGTGGAAGAGATGCGGCAGCGTTTCCACTAGGTTACACTTCTCACAAAACGGGGTGGGCCGCAGCTTGATTTTGTGCAATTTCTCGCCAGTGGGAATCACCTCATTGACAGCGTCATACCAAACAGCTCGAACTCTGGAGCGAAGGAGCGAATAACTAATGTTCTTCCAGACATTTCTCCAGTTTTTGCCTAAATATTTCTTCTCAATTGGGTTATCCAGCTGCCATTGAGTAAGAGCACGATAGGTCGCCGCCGTGTTGAACGGATGCGGGTTGTCCTGAACATAGCTTAGCTCCACATAATACCGCCGGATATAGCCAAGCTCAGGATGAATGTGGCCCACAGACGTTGGCGCAGACAAATCCTTTGGACGTAAGGTGTTGAAAAGCCGTGCAGTGAGACTATTTGGGTTACTGTGTAGTATGCGGGAAGTACGAGTTAAAAAAGTCGCCACACATTGGGATTCAACGTCTTTGACGCCTAAGCCACCTCGGGAACGAAGTAACGAGGTAGCTTTAAAGGAAACTTTAAAGATGTTCCCTCTCCAGACATACCAGCAAGCAAGTGCTAAAATTTTTTTCGCAATGGCTGTCGGGATTGGTAAAACAGCGGCAGTGTGATAGAGCTTACTGAAAACGTAACTATTAATAAACTGTGCCCTCTGCATCCGGTCTAAAGACCGCATGTTATGTTCTTTGATCACCGCACGTAAGATGGTAAGCTTGCGTTCCCAATTCACGTGGAGCATGGCCTGGGGGTTCGGTGATATAACCAGGCCTAGATGCCACAGGTCTTCGGTCCTGTCCAACCAAGAAATATCGATGGAATTGGGGTTGCGACCTAACGGCATGATTTTGGACTTTCGCGCATTAAGTCGAGCACCACAAGCGACAGAGTACTGATGGACAATCCGACGAACTGACCCCAGCTCTTCGGTGTTAGTAATAAGCACACTGATATCGTCGGCATAGGCGTGGCAGACCGTTTTGGTGTTTAACGTTTGCAACCCGTGTAAAGTTACGTAAAACTTTTTAAGAAGTGGCTCTATAGCGATCGAGAATAACGTCATAGAAAGGGGGCACCCTTGTCGCACTGCTTGTCGTATGGGCACGGGGGCGGTTAACTGGCCGTTAACCTTCACGCGTGAAGACGTTCCGCAGATACAGTTCTGAATAAGCTGTCGAAAACGCTGGTTGAATCCCATTTGACTCAGTGTGCGCAATAAAAAACCGTGATTAATTCTGTCAAACGCCTTATCGAAGTCGAGAAACAATAACGCCAAATCAGTGTTGGTAATCCAAGTTAAATAAGTCAGGTCGCGATATTCACACAGGGCATTCAACATCGATCGACCACTGACTGCACCCGTCTGATAAGGGCCAAGTACTTTGCCAAGAAGTACTTTAAGCCTGGTGTTTATAATCCTAGTCAAGATCTTGAAATCAGAGTTAAGCAACGTAATTGGCCGAAAGTCATTTAACATAGTCGGATTGGATGTTTTAGGAACCAGGACAACCATGCCTTCCGTGAACTGCGGGGGGAAGGCAGCATGCGATAACAGTTCGTTATACATGGCGGTCAATTCGTCGCCGATCACATCCCAGAACCGTGAATAAAATTCGACCGGCAAGCCGTCTAAGCCGGCAGCTTTGTTCTTGGCAGCGCACGCAAGGATGGACTGAACTTCAGAATTAGTGACATTGGCCAAGAGAGCAGCGTTGTCATCCTGATCCACTGTGGAAGCGATGTCGTTTAAAAAATCATCCCCCGCCGATAGATCGGTATCTGACTCGGAATAATGTTGTCGAAAATAATTGAAGACATGCGTCTTGATAGCACCCTGTTCATTGTACAGATTCCCGCCAGCATCCGTCAGATGAGCAATAATTTTTTGTTTACCACGTTTGGTTTCCCGTATGAGATGGAATAACGATGCGGACTCGTGGGAGACGTCATCAGAAGAGCGCGATCGTATCCGATTGCCAACAAGTGCTTCACGAACTAAAGCAGTAATTTTGGCTTTAATACGCTTGATGCGGATTAGGTTGTCGGATAAAGCAGAGGGATCGCTGTACAGCTGGCGTAAACCGAGGAAATAAAATTCTAGAGACCGTTTCCGCCAATAAGCCCTGGTCCTGGCAAACTGGCAAATACATTTCTTAATCCGCGGCTTAACAAACTCCGTCCACCAAAGAACGCGCTCCCTATACCGAACTTGCCTCTGGAGACACTGCTGCCAGGTGTCAACGAGGCAACGCCGTAAGTCCGCTTCAGCTAGCAGCGAGACATTCAGCTGCCACGTGCCGCGTCCCAAAAAGGTCTTCTGTCGCACATGCCGAATCGTTAGATGGTATGCGGAGTGGTCACTAAAACTGAGCGGCCATAGTTCACAATCACGAATGGTATGTAAAAGATCTTGAGAAACATAAAACCTATCCAGACGGCTAGAAGAAGCAGCGCTCACATAGGTATATCCCATCGTGTGTGGTCGAAGGTGACACCAACTATCTTGTAAATGCAGTCCATCTGTTAACGTTAGTAGCTCGGGACAAAAATTAAAATGCGGACTTTGATCTTCGTTGCGTAAAACGCAGTTGAAATCCCCACCAAGGATGATCTTCAGTCGAACGTTCGGCAATAAGGTCACAACTTCAGCCCTAAAAAATTCACTTCTGTCCCTTCTGCCAGCGGACCCTGTCGGGGCGTACACGTTCAGGAGAATCAAATCCTGTAATTGGGCGGCAATGCCGCGTCCCGTTTCTAAAATCGCTGTAGGTTGGTAAGCGATGCCAGCTTTGAATAAAATCGCAGTGCCCGCCTCAGTGCCAAGATTTAATATGGCATCATACCCAGGTATTTCTCCAACCTTGGGGGACACAACCTCTTGGAAGAAAACTATATCTATATCGGCGGCATATAGATAGTCGGTCAAGCATTTAAGTTTGACATCGGAGGCGATCCTATTCAAATTAACTGTGGCTAGTTTATAATCTTGCATGGTGGGGATAGAAAGGGTCCGTGTTATTCACTTTCGTCGGCCCAAGACTTCTCGGCAGGCGTATGCTGATGGCCAGTATCCATCAGCTCAGGACTCGGACGGTCGACATGCATCTCCATATCGGCCTCCCCCACGTGGCGCGCGACAGAACCCATGTCATCTGTGCCGCCGCGTTCACTGCCGTCTTTTCGGATCTGCTTTATTGTGCGCTGCAGTTTCTTTTCCAGAGTGCGGATCTCCTCCGCACTCTGCTTCCGTGCCGACCGCTTAGATTTCCCAGTTCTTGGGGGAGGTGCGTCGGCGTCAGAAACGGTTTTGACGTCCGTCAAGAGGCTGTGTGTAGACCCTTCCTCAGATTGGTCACTGCCGAGAGGGAGGGGCGTGGGGGGCGCAACGTCAGGGGGGCAGGAAACGCGCGACCTCTCGCCACCATCCGACAACTGTTTCAGCTCGACGGACGGAGTTGGAGTAGGGACGGGAGTCGGTCCTGCATGGTCGGCACGAAGGCCGACAGGCGGGGAAACCTGCAGGTGTGCAGCGTGGCTGTCGATATCGGTGACATCACTACGAACGGGACATTCGGGGGTTGCCGCAGAGTTGTTGACAATGACCGCGCCGGTGTCTGGGGTCACCGCAGCCTGTTGGTGGAGCGTCGGTTGTGTCGTAGGCGACTCCATCAATGTCTGCGCGTAAGACAACCGATTGCCATCGTGCCCATCGAGAGGTGTAAGACGATGTTGCATTCCTCGGCGACCCGCCCGGACACGGGGACAAGCAGATTTTAAATGGTCGGTAGAACCACATATTACGCAAGTTCGCGGTTGTCCTTCGTACATCACCAGCGCACGAAAACCCTGCACCAAAATGTTGGACGGGATGTGCTTCGTTAAATCAATTTTCGCATTCCGAACGCCGTTATCAACATTGAAATGTTTGTAACCCCTCCATTGCTCGGCATGAATTTGCAAGACATTACCGTAGGGAGACAAAGCTTGCCGAATTCTATCGAAGCTAACTTCGAAAGGCAGATTAAATATACGGACGGTTCGTAGACCTAGTCCAGCATGACTAACAGATACTTTACAAATTTCGCCTTTAGAATTCACAAAATCCGCAGTGCCTTCCGTGAGGGTCATAATACGAACGCAAGGATCGTCACTAATCAATTTGACATAAACAGCGTTCGCTAGAAAATCATACGAAAACCCAAGAACTTCGTCATCTCGCAGTCCTAATCGATCGTAAAACCAGTCAATGAGTTCGTGAACCTGTGGTCGAGCATATCCATACGGAAATCCAAATCGTAGCGTGTAACGTCTCAACTCATCCTCCATCACTTTCGTGAAGTAGTACTTACAGTACCAACAGCTGCGTGCGCTCTTAAGCACAGGCGAAGCGACCACAACCGCACGTCTGCACACGGCCGCGGCCGCGGCGGAACTGATCCATTAGGCCACACGGTCACTGGCGCAATATGCTTCCCCACACACACCTCATTTTCAACATTTGTACGCTTGCCGGAATGAATTTCCCATCTTTGACGCAATCCTCCATCTCCAATTTCAGTACTAAAAAGGCGACGCTACTTCTTGCTGTGTCCCATCGCAAGTTACATTCAAGCCCTTATGACGCTGATCAAACAAGAGGTTGCAAATCAGCTTCAATCGCTTACTGCCATCTCTGTCGGTTGCAGAAGGTACCTCACCCTATGTCATACAATGGCGAGTTGCCGCTGTTACCAAAGCGGCGGCGGCGCCGACGACGACGACGACAACCGCGAGGGTCTCTACCAGGGGTAGAAAATACATCACAAGAACTAAGTATTTCACGTCGGCATTCTCCGGAGACTGCCAAAAGCAACAGTTTCCGGTGCCTACTTTAATAGCACCATTCGCACTATTCTTTTGCGAGAGCAATTCTTAAATACCGCACCCATTCATAATTTTTTTTATCCTTGACCACTTTTTTCGAAAGCGCTACGGTAGATGGGGCTGTTACAAAATTCATTTGCCTCCTGTGAGGATCGAACTCACGACCTCTGGTTTACTAGACCAGCGCTCTGCCACTGAGCTAAGGAGGCGCCGCCTAGCGCCCTTTTCGGGTACTTTATTCTTATGGACTAGTGAATCGGAGCCCTTCAGCTGGAAACGCACCGCATTAGCGACCATTACTTGCATTTAGTTAGCACAGCTGCTGCTTTCCTACACATCTCACACGATATCGATGTACGCCTAAAATTCCAAAACTACACATTTATTTCATTTCAGAGTTACTTTCAGCTTCAAAAACCATTCCTCTGATATTCATACGAAGCTAGGCATCGTCGTAACCCGTTACGTTCATTACGCAAGGCTCACGAGAGGGGCGCAGGTTGCATCCGCGTAGACACAAAATTTAGCGCCGCCCAGCGTGGGGCTCGAACCCACGACCCTCAGATTAAGAGTCTCATGCTCTACCGACTGAGCTAGCCGGGCTCCACACAACGCGTTACGAGCCATACAGTATTTATGCGACCTGCGACCATCTATGGAAGATCCTTTTGACTACAGCTTATTTCCTGCTGCCACAAATGAGCTACAATCCTATTCAATGGAAAATTGTCTCCGAAAGGCATCAAATCTACTTGAAATGATACGTGGCTATCAGCACCATTATTCAACACACATGCTCGACAGTGCGCAGACGCCTGTGGCGTAGCTCTTGGGTCCTGAGTCAGATGCAGTAGTTCCAAAAGAACTCTCCTGATCGGCACTGTGCCGAAAATTTCGCTACACAACCCCTTTGTCTTGCTTGAGCTTCAGGTAGGCGCCGGTTTGCAGCCAGGAAGCGGACAGCAGCAACTTTCAACTAATTTTGTACTACTCAAACAACACAGTAAAACAGCATGCAACTTTTGCAGAACTGGAAAAACTCGACCGTGACAGGATTCGAACCTGCAATCTTCGGATCCGAAGTCCGACGCCTTATCCATTAGGCCACACGGTCACTGGCGCAATATGCTTCCCCACACACACCTCATTTTCGCCATTTGTACGCTTGCCGGAATGAATTTCCCATCTTTGACGCAATCCTCCATCTCCAATTTCAGTACTAAAAAGGCGACGCTACTTCTTGCTGTGTCCCATCGCAAGTTACATTCAAGCCCTTATGACGCTGATCAAACAAGAGGTTGCAAATCAGCTTCAATCGCTTACTGCCATCTCTGTCGGTTGCAGAAGGTACCTCACCCTATGTCATACAATGGCGAGTTGCCGCTGTTACCAAAGCGGCGGCGGCGCCGACGACGACGACGACAACCGCGAGGGTCTCTACCAGGGGTAGAAAATACATCACAAGAACTAAGTATTTCACGTCGGCATTCTCCGGAGACTGCCAAAAGCAACAGTTTCCGGTGCCTACTTTAATAGCACCATTCGCACTATTCTTTTGCGAGAGCAATTCTTAAATACCGCACCCATTCATAATTTTTTTTATCCTTGACCACTTTTTTCGAAAGCGCTACGGTAGATGGGGCTGTTACAAAATTCATTTGCCTCCTGTGAGGATCGAACTCACGACCTCTGGTTTACTAGACCAGCGCTCTGCCACTGAGCTAAGGAGGCGCCGCCTAGCGCCCTTTTCGGGTACTTTATTCTTATGGACTAGTGAATCGGAGCCCTTCAGCTGGAAACGCACCGCATTAGCGACCATTACTTGCATTTAGTTAGCACAGCTGCTGCTTTCCTACACATCTCACACGATATCGATGTACGCCTAAAATTCCAAAACTACACATTTATTTCATTTCAGAGTTACTTTCAGCTTCAAAAACCATTCCTCTGATATTCATACGAAGCTAGGCATCGTCGTAACCCGTTACGTTCATTACGCAAGGCTCACGAGAGGGGCGCAGGTTGCATCCGCGTAGACACAAAATTTAGCGCCGCCCAGCGTGGGGCTCGAACCCACGACCCTCAGATTAAGAGTCTCATGCTCTACCGACTGAGCTAGCCGGGCTCCACACAACGCGTTACGAGCCATACAGTATTTATGCGACCTGCGACCATCTATGGAAGATCCTTTTGACTACAGCTTATTTCCTGCTGCCACAAATGAGCTACAATCCTATTCAATGGAAAATTGTCTCCGAAAGGCATCAAATCTACTTGAAATGATACGTGGCTATCAGCACCATTATTCAACACACATGCTCGACAGTGCGCAGACGCCTGTGGCGTAGCTCTTGGGTCCTGAGTCAGATGCAGTAGTTCCAAAAGAACTCTCCTGATCGGCACTGTGCCGAAAATTTCGCTACACAACCCCTTTGTCTTGCTTGAGCTTCAGGTAGGCGCCGGTTTGCAGCCAGGAAGCGGACAGCAGCAACTTTCAACTAATTTTGTACTACTCAAACAACACAGTAAAACAGCATGCAACTTTTGCAGAACTGGAAAAACTCGACCGTGACAGGATTCGAACCTGCAATCTTCGGATCCGAAGTCCGACGCCTTATCCATTAGGCCACACGGTCACTGGCGCAATATGCTTCCCCACACACACCTCATTTTCGCCATTTGTACGCTTGCCGGAATGAATTTCCCATCTTTGACGCAATCCTCCATCTCCAATTTCAGTACTAAAAAGGCGACGCTACTTCTTGCTGTGTCCCATCGCAAGTTACATTCAAGCCCTTATGACGCTGATCAAACAAGAGGTTGCAAATCAGCTTCAATCGCTTACTGCCATCTCTGTCGGTTGCAGAAGGTACCTCACCCTATGTCATACAATGGCGAGTTGCCGCTGTTACCAAAGCGGCGGCGGCGCCGACGACGACGACGACAACCGCGAGGGTCTCTACCAGGGGTAGAAAATACATCACAAGAACTAAGTATTTCACGTCGGCATTCTCCGGAGACTGCCAAAAGCAACAGTTTCCGGTGCCTACTTTAATAGCACCATTCGCACTATTCTTTTGCGAGAGCAATTCTTAAATACCGCACCCATTCATAATTTTTTTAATCCTTGACCACTTTTTTCGAAAGCGCTACGGTAGATGGGGCTGTTACAAAATTCATTTGCCTCCTGTGAGGATCGAACTCACGACCTCTGGTTTACTAGACCAGCGCTCTGCCACTGAGCTAAGGAGGCGCCGCCTAGCGCCCTTTTCGGGTACTTTATTCTTATGGACTAGTGAATCGGAGCCCTTCAGCTGGAAACGCACCGCATTAGCGACCATTACTTGCATTTAGTTAGCACAGCTGCTGCTTTCCTACACATCTCACACGATATCGATGTACGCCTAAAATTCCAAAACAACACATTTATTTCATTTCAGAGTTACTTTCAGCATCAAAAACCATTCCTCTGATATTCATACGAAGCTAGGCATCGTCGTAACCCGTTACGTTCATTACGCAAGGCTCACGAGAGGGGCGCAGGTTGCATCCGCGTAGACACAAAATTTAGCGCCGCCCAGCGTGGGGCTCTAACCCACGACCCTCAGATTAAGAGTCTCATGCTCTACCGACTGAGCTAGCCGGGCTCCACACAACGCGTTACGAGCCATACAGTATTTATGCGACCTGCGACCATCTATGGAAGATCCTTTTGACTACAGCTTATTTCCTGCTGCCACAAATGAGCTACAATCCTATTCAATGGAAAATTGTCTCCGAAAGGCATCAAATCTACTTGAAATGATACGTGGCTATCAGCACCATTATTCAACACACATGCTCGACAGTGCGCAGACGCCTGTGGCGTAGCTCTTGGGTCCTGAGTCAGATGCAGTAGTTCCAAAAGAACTCTCCTGATCGGCACTGTGCCGAAAATTTCGCTACACAACCCCTTTGTCTTGCTTGAGCTTCAGGTAGGCGCCGGTTTGCAGCCAGGAAGCGGACAGCAGCAACTTTCAACTAATTTTGTACTACTCAAACAACACAGTAAAACAGCATGCAACTTATGCAGAACTGGAAAAACTCGACCGTGACAGGATTCGAACCTGCAATCTTCGGATCCGAAGTCCGACGCCTTATCCATTAGGCCACACGGTCACTGGCGCAATATGCTTCCCCACACACATCTCATTTTCGCCATTTGTACGCTTGCCGGAATGAATTTCCCATCTTTGACGCAATCCTCCATCTCCAATTTCAGTACTAAAAAGGCGACGCTACTTCTTGCTGTGTCCCATCGCAAGTTACATTCAAGCCCTTATGACGCTGATCAAACAAGAGGTTGCAAATCAGCTTCAATCGCTTACTGCCATCTCTGTCGGTTGCAGAAGGTACCTCACCCTATGTCATACAATGGCGAGTTGCCGCTGTTACCAAAGCGGCGGCGGCGCCGACGACGACGACGACAACCGCGAGGGTCTCTACCAGGGGTAGAAAATACATCACAAGAACTAAGTATTTCACGTCGGCATTCTCCGGAGACTGCCAAAAGCAACAGTTTCCGGTGCCTACTTTAATAGCACCATTCGCACTATTCTTTTGCGAGAGCAATTCTTAAATACCGCACCCATTCATAATTTTTTTTATCCTTGACCACTTTTTTCGAAAGCGCTACGGTAGATGGGGCTGTTACAAAATTCATTTGCCTCCTGTGAGGATCGAACTCACGACCTCTGGTTTACTAGACCAGCGCTCTGCCACTGAGCTAAGGAGGCGCCGCCTAGCGCCCTTTTCGGGTACTTTATTCTTATGGACTAGTGAATCGGAGCCCTTCAGCTGGAAACGCACCGCATTAGCGACCATTACTTGCATTTTGTTAGCACAGCTGCTGCTTTCCTACACATCTCACACGATATCGATGTACGCCTAAAATTCCAAAACAACACATTTATTTCATTTCAGAGTTACTTTCAGCTTCAAAAACCATTCCTCTGATATTCATACGAAGCTGGGCATCGTCGTAACCCGTTACGTTCATTACGCAAGGCTCACGAGAGGGGCGCAGGTTGCATCCGCGTAGACACAAAATTTAGCGCCGCCCAGCGTGGGGCTCTAACCCACGACCCTCAGATTAAGAGTCTCATGCTCTACCGACTGAGCTAGCCGGGCTCCACACAACGCGTTACGAGCCATACAGTATTTATGCGACCTGCGACCATCTATGGAAGATCCTTTTGACTACAGCTTATTTCCTGCTGCCACAAATGAGCTACAATCCTATTCAATGGAAAATTGTCTCCGAAAGGCATCAAATCTACTTGAAATGATACGTGGCTATCAGCACCATTATTCAACACACATGCTCGACAGTGCGCAGACGCCTGTGGCGTAGCTCTTGGGTCCTGAGTCAGATGCAGTAGTTCCAAAAGAACTCTCCTGATCGGCACTGTGCCGAAAATTTCGCTACACAACCCCTTTGTCTTGCTTGAGCTTCAGGTAGGCGCCGGTTTGCAGCCAGGAAGCGGACAGCAGCAACTTTCAACTAATTTTGTACTACTCAAACAACACAGTAAAACAGCATGCAACTTTTGCAGAACTGGAAAAACTCGACCGTGACAGGATTCGAACCTGCAATCTTCGGATCCGAAGTCCGACGCCTTATCCATTAGGCCACACGGTCACTGGCGCAATATGCTTCCCCACACACACCTCATTTTCGCCATTTGTACGTTTGCCGGAATGAATTTCCCATCTTTGACGCAATCCTCCATCTCCAATTTCAGTACTACAAAGGCGACGCTACTTCTTGCTGTGTGCCATCGCAAGTTACATTCAAGCCCTTATGACGCTGATCAAACAAGAGGTTGCAAATCAGCTTCAATCGCTTACTGCCATCTCTGTCGGTTGCAGAAGGTACCTCACCCTATGTCATACAATGGCGAGTTGCCGCTGTTACCAAAGCGGCGGCGGCGCCGACGACGACGACGACGACGACGACGACGACGACAACCGCGAGGGTCTCTACCAGGGGTAGAAAATACATCACAAGAACTACGTATTTCACGTCGGCATTCTCCGGAGACTGCCAAAAGCAACAGTTTCCGGTGCCTACTTTAATAGCACCATTCGCACTATTCTTTTGCGAGAGCAATTCTTAAATACCGCACCCATTCATAATTTTTTTAATCCTTGACCACTTTTTTCGAAAGCGCTACGGTAGATGGGGCTGTTACAAAATTCATTTGCCTCCTGTGAGGATCGAACTCACGACCTCTGGTTTACTAGACCAGCGCTCTGCCACTGAGCTAAGGAGGCGCCGCCTAGCGCCCTTTTCGGGTACTTTATTCTTATGGACTAGTGAATCGGAGCCCTTCAGCTGGAAACGCACCGCATTAGCGACCATTACTTGCATTTAGTTAGCACAGCTGCTGCTTTCCTACACATCTCACACGATATCGATGTACGCCTAAAATTCCAAAACAACACATTTATTTCATTTCAGAGTTACTTTCAGCTTCAAAAACCATTCCTCTGATATTCATACGAAGCTAGGCATCGTCGTAACCCGTTACGTTCATTACGCAAGGCTCACGAGAGGGGCGCAGGTTGCATCCGCGTAGACACAAAATTCAGCGCCGCCCAGCGTGGGGCTCGAACCCACGACCCTCAGATTAAGAGTCTCATGCTCTACCGACTGAGCTAGCCGGGCTCCACACAACGCGTTACGAGCCATACAGTATTTATGCGACCTGCGACCATCTATGGAAGATCCTTTTGACTACAGCTTATTTCCTGCTGCCACAAATGAGCTACAATCCTATTCAATGGAAAATTGTCTCCGAAAGGCATCAAATCTACTTGAAATGATACGTGGCTATCAGCACCATTATTCAACACACATGCTCGACAGTGCGCAGACGCCTGTGGCGTAGCTCTTGGGTCCTGAGTCAGATGCAGTAGTTCCAAAAGAACTCTCCTGATCGGCACTGTGCCGAAAATTTCGCTACACAACCCCTTTGTCTTGCTTGAGCTTCAGGTAGGCGCCGGTTTGCAGCCAGGAAGCGGACAGCAGCAACTTTCAACTAATTTTGTACTACTCAAACAACACAGTAAAACAGCATGCAACTTATGCAGAACTGGAAAAACTCGACCGTGACAGGATTCGAACCTGCAATCTTCGGATCCGAAGTCCGACGCCTTATCCATTAGGCCACACGGTCACTGGCGCAATATGCTTCCCCACACACACCTCATTTTCGCCATTTGTACGCTTGCCGGAATGAATTTCCCATCTTTGACGCAATCCTCCATCTCCAATTTCAGTACTAAAAAGGCGACGCTACTTCTTGCTGTGTCCCATCGCAAGTTACATTCAAGCCCTTATGACGCTGATCAAACAAGAGGTTGCAAATCAGCTTCAATCGCTTACTGCCATCTCTGTCGGTTGCAGAAGGTACCTCACCCTATGTCATACAATGGCGAGTTGCCGCTGTTACCAAAGCGGCGGCGGCGCCGACGACGACGACGACAACCGCGAGGGTCTCTACCAGGGGTAGAAAATACATCACAAGAACTAAGTATTTCACGTCGGCATTCTCCGGAGACTGCCAAAAGCAACAGTTTCCGGTGCCTACTTTAATAGCACCATTCGCACTATTCTTTTGCGAGAGCAATTCTTAAATACCGCACCCATTCATAATTTTTTTTATCCTTGACCACTTTTTTCGAAAGCGCTACGGTAGATGGGGCTGTTACAAAATTCATTTGCCTCCTGTGAGGATCGAACTCACGACCTCTGGTTTACTAGACCAGCGCTCTGCCACTGAGCTAAGGAGGCGCCGCCTAGCGCCCTTTTCGGGTACTTTATTCTTATGGACTAGTGAATCGGAGCCCTTCAGCTGGAAACGCACCGCATTAGCGACCATTACTTGCATTTAGTTAGCACAGCTGCTGCTTTCCTACACATCTCACACGATATCGATGTACGCCTAAAATTCCAAAACAACACATTTATTTCATTTCAGAGTTACTTTCAGCTTCAAAAACCATTCCTCTGATATTCATACGAAGCTAGGCATCGTCGTAACCCGTTACGTTCATTACGCAAGGCTCACGAGAGGGGCGCAGGTTGCATCCGCGTAGACACAAAATTTAGCGCCGCCCAGCGTGGGGCTCTAACCCACGACCCTCAGATTAAGAGTCTCATGCTCTACCGACCGAGCTAGCCGGGCTCCACACAACGCGTTACGAGGCATACAGTATTTATGCGACCTGCGACCATCTATGGAAGATCCTTTTGACTACAGCTTATTTCCTGCTGCCACAAATGAGCTACAATCCTATTCAATGGAAAATTGTCTCCGAAAGGCATCAAATCTACTTGAAATGATACGTGGCTATCAGCACCATTATTCAACACACATGCTCGACAGTGCGCAGACGCCTGTGGCGTAGCTCTTGGGTCCTGAGTCAGATGCAGTAGTTCCAAAAGAACTCTCCTGATCGGCACTGTGCTGAAAATTTCGCTACACAACCCCTTTGTCTTGCTTGAGCTTCAGGTAGGCGCCGGTTTGCAGCCAGGAAGCGAACAGCAGCAACTTTCAACTAATTTTGTACTACTCAAACAACACAGTAAAACAGCATGCAACTTTTGCAGAACTGGAAAAACTCGACCGTGACAGGATTCGAACCTGCAATCTTCGCATCCGAAGTCCGACGCCTTATCCATTAGGCCACACGGTCACTGGCGCAATATGCTTCCCCACACACACCTCATTTTCGCCATTTGTACGCTTGCCGGAATGAATTTCCCATCTTTGACGCAATCCTCCATCTCCAATTTCAGTACTAAAAAGGCGACGCTACTTCTTGCTGTGTCCCATCGCAAGTTACATTCAAGCCCTTATGACGCTGATCAAACAAGAGGTTGCAAATCAGCTTCAATCGCTTACTGCCATCTCTGTCGGTTGCAGAAGGTACCTCACCCTATGTCATACAATGGCGAGTTGCCGCTGTTACCAAAGCGGCGGCGGCGCCGACGACGACGACGACGACGACGACGACGACGACGACGACGACAACCGCGAGGGTCTCTTCCAGGGGTAGAAAATACATCACAAGAACTAAGTATTTCACGTCGGCATTCTCCGGAGACTGCCAAAAGCAACAGTTTCCGGTGCCTACATTAATAGCACCATTCGCACTAATCTTTTGCGAGAGCAATTCTTAAATACCGCACCCATTCATAATTTTTTTAATCCTTGACCACTTTTTTCGAAAGCGCTACGGTAGATGGGGCTGTTACAAAATTCATTTGCCTCCTGTGAGGATCGAACTCACGACCTCTGGTTTACTAGACCAGCGCTCTGCCACTGAGCTAAGGAAGCGCCGCCTACCGCCCTTTTCGGGTACTTTATTCTTATGGACTAGTGAATCGGAGCCCTTCAGCTGGAAACGCACCGCATTAGCGACCATTACTTGCATTTAGTTAGCACAGCTGCTGCTTTCCTACACATCTCACACGATATCGATGTACGCCTAAAATTCCAAAACAACACATTTATTTCATTTCAGAGTTACTTTCAGCTTCAAAAACCATTCCTCTGATATTCATACGAAGCTAGGCATCGTCGTAACCCGTTACGTTCATTACGCAAGGCTCACGAGAGGGGCGCAGGTTGCATCCGCGTAGACACAAAATTTAGCGCCGCCCAGCGTGGGGCTCTAACCCACGACCCTCAGATTAAGAGTCTCATGCTCTACCGACCGAGCTAGCCGGGCTCCACACAACGCGTTACGAGGCATACAGTATTTATGCGACCTGCGACCATCTATGGAAGATCCTTTTGACTACAGCTTATTTCCTGCTGCCACAAATGAGCTACAATCCTATTCAATGGAAAATTGTCTCCGAAAGGCATCAAATCTACTTGAAATGATACGTGGCTATCAGCACCATTATTCAACACACATGCTCGACAGTGCGCAGACGCCTGTGGCGTAGCTCTTGGGTCCTGAGTCAGATGCAGTAGTTCCAAAAGAACTCTCCTGATCGGCACTGTGCCGAAAATTTCGCTACACAACCCCTTTGTCTTGCTTGAGCTTCAGGTAGGCGCCGGTTTGCAGCCAGGAAGCGAACAGCAGCAACTTTCAACTAATTTTGTACTACTCAAACAACACAGTAAAACAGCATGCAACTTTTGCAGAACTGGAAAAACTCGACCGTGACAGGATTCGAACCTGCAATCTTCGCATCCGAAGTCCGACGCCTTATCCATTAGGCCACACGGTCACTGGCGCAATATGCTTCCCCACACACACCTCATTTTCGCCATTTGTACGCTTGCCGGAATGAATTTCCCATCTTTGACGCAATCCTCCATCTCCAATTTCAGTACTAAAAAGGCGACGCTACTTCTTGCTGTGTCCCATCGCAAGTTACATTCAAGCCCTTATGACGCTGATCAAACAAGAGGTTGCAAATCAGCTTCAATCGCTTACTGCCATCTCTGTCGGTTGCAGAAGGTACCTCACCCTATGTCATACAATGGCGAGTTGCCGCTGTTACCAAAGCGGCGGCGGCGCCGACGACGACGACGACAACCGCGAGGGTCTCTACCAGGGGTAGAAAATACATCACAAGAACTAAGTATTTCACGTCGGCATTCTCCGGAGACTGCCAAAAGCAACAGTTTCCGGTGCCTACTTTAATAGCACCATTCGCACTATTCTTTTGCGAGAGCAATTCTTAAATACCGCACCCATTCATAATTTTTTTTATCCTTGACCACTTTTTTCGAAAGCGCTACGGTAGATGGGGCTGTTACAAAATTCATTTGCCTCCTGTGAGGATCGAACTCACGACCTCCGGTTTACTAGACCAGCGCTCTGCCACTGAGCTAAGGAGGCGCCGCCTAGCGCCCTTTTCGGGTACTTTATTCTTATGGACTAGTGAATCGGAGCCCTTCAGCTGGAAACGCACCGCATTAGCGACCATTACTTGCATTTTGTTAGCACAGCTGCTGCTTTCCTACACATCTCACACGATATCGATGTACGCCTAAAATTCCAAAACAACACATTTATTTCATTTCAGAGTTACTTTCAGCTTCAAAAACCATTCCTCTGATATTCATACGAAGCTAGGCATCGTCGTAACCCGTTACGTTCATTACGCAAGGCTCACGAGAGGGGCGCAGGTTGCATCCGCGTAGACACAAAATTTAGCGCCGCCCAGGGTGGGGCTCGAACCCACGACCCTCAGATTAAGAGTCTCATGCTCTACCGACTGAGCTAGCCGGGCTCCACACAACGCGTTACGAGCCATACTGTATTTATGCGACCTGCGACCATCTATGGAAGATCCTTTTGACTACAGCTTATTTCCTGCTGCCACAAATGAGCTACAATCCTATTCAATGGAAAATTGTCTCCGAAAGGCATCAAATCTACTTGAAATGATACGTGGCTATCAGCACCATTATTCAACACACATGCTCGACAGTGCGCAGACGCCTGTGGCGTAGCTCTTGGGTCCTGAGTCAGATGCAGTAGTTCCAAAAGAACTCTTCTGATCGGCACTGTGCCGAAAATTTCGCTACACAACCCCTTTGTCTTGCTTGAGCTTCAGGTAGGCGCCGGTTTGCAGCCAGGAAGCGGACAGCAGCAACTTTCAACTAATTTTGTACTACTCAAACAACACAGTAAAACAGCATGCAACTTTTGCAGAACTGGAAAAACTCGACCGTGACAGGATTCGAACCTGCAATCTTCGGATCCGAAGTCCGACGCCTTATCCATTAGGCCACACGGTCACTGGCGCAATATGCTTCCCCACACACACCTCATTTTCGCCATTTGTACGCTTGCCGGAATGAATTTCCCATCTTTGACGCAATCCTCCATCTCCAATTTCAGTACTAAAAAGGCGACGCTACTTCTTGCTGTGTCCCATCGCAAGTTACATTCAAGCCCTTATGACGCTGATCAAACAAGAGGTTGCAAATCAGCTTCAATCGCTTACTGCCATCTCTGTCGGTTGCAGAAGGTACCTCACCCTATGTCATACAATGGCGAGTTGCCGCTGTTACCAAAGCGGCGGCGGCGCCGACGACGACGACGACGACGACAACCGCGAGGGTCTCTACCAGGGGTAGAAAATACATCACAAGAACTAAGTATTTCACGTCGGCATTCTCCGGAGACTGCCAAAAGCAACAGTTTCCGGTGCCTACTTTAATAGCACCATTCGCACTATTCTTTTGCGAGAGCAATTCTTAAATACCGCACCCATTCATAATTTTTTTTATCCTTGACCACTTTTTTCGAAAGCGCTACGGTAGATGGGGCTGTTACAAAATTCATTTGCCTCCTGTGAGGATCGAACTCACGACCTCTGGTTTACTAGACCAGCGCTCTGCCACTGAGCTAAGGAGGCGCCGCCTAGCGCCCTTTTCGGGTACTTTATTCTTATGGACTAGTGAATCGGAGCCCTTCAGCTGGAAACGCACCGCATTAGCGACCATTACTTGCATTTTGTTAGCACAGCTGCTGCTTTCCTACACATCTCACACGATATCGATGTACGCCTAAAATTCCAAAACAACACATTTATTTCATTTCAGAGTTACTTTCAGCTTCAAAAACCATTCCTCTGATATTCATACGAAGCTAGGCATCGTCGTAACCCGTTACGTTCATTACGCAAGGCTCACGAGAGGGGCGCAGGTTGCATCCGCGTAGACACAAAATTTAGCGCCGCCCAGGGTGGGGCTCGAACCCACGACCCTCAGATTAAGAGTCTCATGCTCTACCGACTGAGCTAGCCGGGCTCCACACAACGCGTTACGAGCCATACTGTATTTATGCGACCTGCGACCATCTATGGAAGATCCTTTTGACTACAGCTTATTTCCTGCTGCCACAAATGAGCTACAATCCTATTCAATGGAAAATTGTCTCCGAAAGGCATCAAATCTACTTGAAATGATACGTGGCTATCAGCACCATTATTCAACACACATGCTCGACAGTGCGCAGACGCCTGTGGCGTAGCTCTTGGGTCCTGAGTCAGATGCAGTAGTTCCAAAAGAACTCTTCTGATCGGCACTGTGCCGAAAATTTCGCTACACAACCCCTTTGTCTTGCTTGAGCTTCAGGTAGGCGCCGGTTTGCAGCCAGGAAGCGGACAGCAGCAACTTTCAACTAATTTTGTACTACTCAAACAACACAGTAAAACAGCATGCAACTTTTGCAGAACTGGAAAAACTCGACCGTGACAGGATTCGAACCTGCAATCTTCGGATCCGAAGTCCGACGCCTTATCCATTAGGCCACACGGTCACTGGCGCAATATGCTTCCCCACACACACCTCATTTTCGCCATTTGTACGCTTGCCGGAATGAATTTCCCATCTTTGACGCAATCCTCCATCTCCAATTTCAGTACTAAAAAGGCGACGCTACTTCTTGCTGTGTCCCATCGCAAGTTACATTCAAGCCCTTATGACGCTGATCAAACAAGAGGTTGCAAATCAGCTTCAATCGCTTACTGCCATCTCTGTCGGTTGCAGAAGGTACCTCACCCTATGTCATACAATGGCGAGTTGCCGCTGTTACCAAAGCGGCGGCGGCGCCGACGACGACGACGACAACCGCGAGGGTCTCTACCAGGGGTAGAAAATACATCACAAGAACTAAGTATTTCACGTCGGCATTCTCCGGAGACTGCCAAAAGCAACAGTTTCCGGTGCCTACTTTAATAGCACCATTCGCACTATTCTTTTGCGAGAGCAATTCTTAAATACCGCACCCATTCATAATTTTTTTTATCCTTGACCACTTTTTTCGAAAGCGCTACGGTAGATGGGGCTGTTACAAAATTCATTTGCCTCCTGTGAGGATCGAACTCACGACCTCTGGTTTACTAGACCAGCGCTCTGCCACTGAGCTAAGGAGGCGCCGCCTAGCGCCCTTTTCGGGTACTTTATTCTTATGGACTAGTGAATCGGAGCCCTTCAGCTGGAAACGCACCGCATTAGCGACCATTACTTGCATTTTGTTAGCACAGCTGCTGCTTTCCTACACATCTCACACGATATCGATGTACGCCTAAAATTCCAAAACTACACATTTATTTCATTTCAGAGTTACTTTCAGCTTCAAAAACCATTCCTCTGATATTCATACGAAGCTAGGCATCGTCGTAACCCGTTACGTTCATTACGCAAGGCTCACGAGAGGGGCGCAGGTTGCATCCGCGTAGACACAAAATTTAGCGCCGCCCAGCGTGGGGCTCGAACCCACGACCCTCAGATTAAGAGTCTCATGCTCTACCGACTGAGCTACCCGGGCTCCACACAACGCGTTACGAGCCATACAGTATTTATGCGACCTGCGACCATCTATGGAAGATCCTTTTGACTACAGCTTATTTCCTGCTGCCACAAATGAGCTACAATCCTATTCAATGGAAAATTGTCTCCGAAAGGCATCAAATCTACTTGAAATGATACGTGGCTATCAGCACCATTATTCAACACACATGCTCGACAGTGCGCAGACGCCTGTGGCGTAGCTCTTGGGTCCTGAGTCAGATGCAGTAGTTCCAAAAGAACTCTCCTGATCGGCACTGTGCCGAAAATTTCGCTACACAACCCCTTTGTCTTGCTTGAGCTTCAGGTAGGCGCCGGTTTGCAGCCAGGAAGCGGACAGCAGCAACTTTCAACTAATTTTGTACTACTCAAACAACACAGTAAAACAGCATGCAACTTTTGCAGAACTGGAAAAACTCGACCGTGACAGGATTCGAACCTGCAATCTTCGGATCCGAAGTCCGACGCCTTATCCATTAGGCCACACGGTCACTGGCGCAATATGCTTCCCCACACACACCTCATTTTCGCCATTTGTACGCTTGCCGGAATGAATTTCCCATCTTTGACGCAATCCTCCATCTCCAATTTCAGTACTAAAAAGGCGACGCTACTTCTTGCTGTGTCCCATCGCAAGTTACATTCAAGCCCTTATGACGCTGATCAAACAAGAGGTTGCAAATCAGCTTCAATCGCTTACTGCCATCTCTGTCGGTTGCAGAAGGTACCTCACCCTATGTCATACAATGGCGAGTTGCCGCTGTTACCAAAGCGGCGGCGGCGCCGACGACGACGACGACAACCGCGAGGGTCTCTACCAGGGGTAGAAAATACATCACAAGAACTAAGTATTTCACGTCGGCATTCTCCGGAGACTGCCAAAAGCAACAGTTTCCGGTGCCTACTTTAATAGCACCATTCGCACTATTCTTTTGCGAGAGCAATTCTTAAATACCGCACCCATTCATAATTTTTTTTATCCTTGACCACTTTTTTCGAAAGCGCTACGGTAGATGGGGCTGTTACAAAATTCATTTGCCTCCTGTGAGGATCGAACTCACGACCTCTGGTTTACTAGACCAGCACTCTGCCACTGAGCTAAGGAGGCGCCGCCTAGCGCCCTTTTCGGGTACTTTATTCTTATGGACTAGTGAATCGGAGCCCTTCAGCTGGAAACGCACCGCATTAGCGACCATTACTTGCATTTTGTTAGCACAGCTGCTGCTTTCCTACACATCTCACACGATATCGATGTACGCCTAAAATTCCAAAACAACACATTTATTTCATTTCAGAGTTACTTTCAGCTTCAAAAACCATTCCTCTGATATTCATACGAAGCTAGGCATCGTCGTAACCCGTTACGTTCATTACGCAAGGCTCACGAGAGGGGCGCAGGTTGCATCCGCGTAGACACAAAATTTAGCGCCGCCCAGCGTGGGGCTCTAACCCACGACCCTCAGATTAAGAGTCTCATGCTCTACCGACCGAGCTAGCCGGGCTCCACACAACGCGTTA